>NC_051161.1:42869217-43026633 GCF_013339745.2 Dermacentor silvarum | reverse complement strand
TCCTCTGCGAAGGCGCTCACAGCACTGGCCAGCAGGTGTGGCGATTTCGGTGAGGTCTGTCATGCACTCCGATAGACAGCTGCAACAATTCTTCTTAAGCGTACCTTAATCATCACAAAAAGCGTGCCAAGTGTGCAATCAGGCTTTCATCTTGGCTTTTAGAAACGCCTAACACTTGCCAAATTTTTATAGTACTATGTGCTTAGTGTACATATACACTTTCCTTTTAAAGCCTTAAAGAAGCCAAAGCGGGCCCGCAAACCTTGGATTACTTCCAGGATACTTAATATTGTCGCGAGAGGAAAAGACAAGCAGTCAGTTCCGAGCGAACGGCTGTTTACTGTTAGCCGCAGCAGCCACCAAAGCAACTTCTTCGCCCTCGTCCTCCAGCGTTACTAACGCGTGGCATTACCCCTCCCTCCGAAAGAAAAAAAGAGGTATCGTCTCAATGCCGCTACACGATAGAACATGGAAAGTTAAGCCACCAAAGTTGGAGACGGGTTAAATACCACAGGGAGAAAATAACATAAATGAGAAAGACAACGGGCGTGAGGACAGGGACCGCACCACAAAGTTTGTGAATTGGAGTGACGTGAACAATGTCAGGGGAACGTGGTCTACGAGATTGGTGCGATGTTTCTGCAGGGACAACTTCGTAGTTGACTTCACTTAGGCGATGCAAAACTTTGTACGTTCCAAAGTAACGGCACAATAATTTTTCTGAGCGGCCTCGTAGACGTATAGGGGTCCAAAACCAGACCAGATCTCCCGACTTGTATATTACGGCCCGGTGGCGTATGTTGTATCGACGAGCATCTTGAATTTGCCGAGATAGAATTCGTTGTCGTGCAAGGTGTCGTGCTACTTCGGCGCGCTGAACAAAAGCGTCTGTATCTGGGCGGGTAGGAGCATCACGTCGAGCATAGTGGTGACGTCGCGTCCGTAGACCAGACGAAAAGGAGGAAACCCGGTGGTTTCTTGAACCGCAGTGTTATACGCAAATGCCACATACGGGAGCAGTTCGTCCCAATTTTTATGAACCGTGGCGACATACATGGAAAGCATATCTGCAATCGTTTTGTTGAGACGCTCAGTTGGTGTGCGGGTGATACGCAGTTGCCGTACGGTGCGTTTACCACTCAGCTGCACAATACCTCGGACCAACTGCGCGGTCTGTGATGACGAACACAAAATAGGTTATATCAGGTGTTTCTGGTAACGCGAGATGTGAACGCATTTAAAATTTTTAAGGTTTACAGAAATAAACTCAACAGCAAGCTAATCGCAGTTATTACTTTATGATGTTCGATGGTGTTACTGACACTAAACATATCTGGAATAAACTTAATTTTATAATTTCTTCTAAAACAACAACCAGTGATATTGGCAAGCTGTTTAATTAATGATGAAATACGCAAGGGTAGAGTATTAGCCAACAAGGTTAACCAGTACTTCACTTCATTAGTCGATAGCACCCACAGACAAGATGCATTAGATTAATGACCTCCACGTCTTACAAGATTCGCTATTTGCTCATCCAGCAGATCAACAAGCGGTCACAAATGTGTTTCACAGTTTATGAAAAAGTAAGAGCGAGGACATAGTTAGATTAAAATTGGAACCCATAATATTTGTTTTAGATCGCATCTTCGCCACTTTAGCACACGTATAAACCTTGCATTAAGCCCAGTTGTATTTCCTGAGGAAATAAAAACAGCGAAAATCAATGATATACAAAGGTGGAGATAAAACTGATTTGGGCAATTATAGACCAATTTCATTTCAGGAAATATATTGTAATGTCCTTGAAAGATTATATTGCCGCGGCGGTATTCGTGCACAAGTGCACCCTGGCGCCGACAAACACGACGACCGGGCTGCTCGAGATTCCGGAAGGCATCT
Source organism: Dermacentor silvarum (assembly GCF_013339745.2). Taxonomy (NCBI): domain Eukaryota; kingdom Metazoa; phylum Arthropoda; class Arachnida; order Ixodida; family Ixodidae; genus Dermacentor; species Dermacentor silvarum. The sequence continues at coordinate 43,024,731 of NC_051161.1, read as the reverse complement.
AGAGAAGAAGAGATTCTTGTTGTTGGCGCCTCTCTGGTTCCTTCTCCCGAGTACGCTGCGGTGCTTCTATAATAAAGCTCCTGAGCTTTGTGCATCGCGACACTGGTGGAGGTGCTGGGTACCGTCGCCTCATGATCGGCACTCCTACGAGCAGCCCTGCATCTACCCCCACAAGACACCCACGCGTCGAGACGCCTGTTCACCGCACGAGCCGCCGCCTGCAATGTTTGAGCCCCGAATTTGGCGTCTTGCAAACATCGTCTTCATCAACGGCCGCCACCCCAGCTCCAGCAATGGCACTTCCAAGCAGCCCAACTCAGGTAACCGTTCAAAACCTTCGGATTCCTGAACCATTTCACGGTGACGCGCATGAAGATGCGTTGGACTGGCTGGAGAAATATGAACGGGTAGCGAGATCGAATCACTGGCGCCCGGACCAGAAGCTTTTTAACGTCTATTTCGCACTCGAAAAAAGTGCAAAGACGTGGTTTGAAAACCGCGAGGGAAGTCTGACAACGTGGGAGGACTTTTCGCGTCGGTTTCTCGACACATTCGGGGACACAAATCGACGTGAAAACGCACTGCACCTTCTCGATACGCGCATCCAAAAGCTAAATGAAGGTGTCGCCATGTTTGCCGAAGACATGGCGCGTTTGTTTCGCCACGCAGATCCCAACATGCCGGAGGCTAAAAAGCTCAGCCATCTCATGCGTGTTGTCAAGGAGCAGCTGTTCGCTGGCCTTGTGCGCAATCCACCGACAACAGTGGACGAGTTCAATAAAGAGGCCACAGCAATCGAGCGGGCGCTGCAGCAGCGGTACCAACAGTACGATCGTCTGATTGCGGGGGCACCGACAGGAGCCGCAGCACTGGTTACGGACGATGAATGCTTCTTGCGCCAGTTGATACGTCAGATTGTGCGCGAGGAAATTGCGAAGGAGAACGCTAGGCTCGCACCGCCGAACGAGTTCCCGGTTGCCTCCGTCGCTGAAGTGGTACGACAGGAACTCCGACAGGTGCTTGCCCCTTCCGAGCCTCGTACCGAGCTGTCATACCAGCCGAATCCATATAGCTACGCAGACGCGGTCCGCCGTCCGTCGCCGTCTGAGCCGCCGTACCAGCCGAACACATACAGCCATACAGACGCTGTTTACCGTCCCTTGTCTTCACTGCCGGCACCACAATACCGTCAACGGCCTCCTGTCGCAGCCTGGGCCCAACGGGAACCTGTCAGACGGCCCCAGCTCCGTAGGATCGATATATGGCGCACTGAAGATCGGCGGCCATTGTGCTACAATTGTGGCGAACCAGGACACATCTATCGTTTCTGCGCTCATCCCCCAGCTAGCTACCGGGGCGGCCCATATGCCACTACGCGTCGCCTGGCTGATGAAAACCATGTCCCCTTCGGCGACAGCCGCACCGTCCGGCAAGTGAGCTCTTCGAATCTCCGGTCGCGCTCACCGTCTCCAGCACGTTTCGCCTCGCCGAACAGCCGCACTTTTGCTGACGTCGTGAGAGGTCGTTCTCCCAGCCCACGGCGGGGAAACTGAAAGCAGCGACCTCAAGGGGGAAGGTTGCAAGTCCTCAAATTGCCGAAAATCCCCCCTTGTTACCGAGAAAGGAAGACGCCGATCAAAACGTAAATAATGCCGACAAAACTGTGACTGCCGACCTCGCTGTTACGATTGACGGGCACGAAGTGACGGCCTTAGTAGACACTGGCGCGGACTTTTCAATTATGAGCGAGCCGCTGGCAGACAAACTCAAGAAGGTCAGGACAAAATCGACGGGCCCTTATATTCGCAATGCTGGCGGCCAGATTATGACTCCTACAGGCAAATGTACTGCAAGGCTCACGATCGGGAACGCAGCTTTTGTCGCCACATTTGTGATTCTGCCGGAGTGCTGAAAATCACTCATTTTAGGCATGGACATCTTAAGGGAGTACGGTGCCGTTGTCAACATACGCGATGGCGTAGTAACGTTTTGCTGCCTATGTGTTTCGAATACAAGGCTGCCTATGTGTTTCGAATAACACAACATCATTACGTCGTCACAGTACGGGTTTCATTCTGGCGTTTCAACAGAAAGTGCTTTGCTATACCAAAAATATTTATCTTAAAAAACGTAGAAGCTAAACAGCTTACTCCAGGGATATACTTGGATTTCTCGAAGGCATTCGACTGAATGAATGATATGACTGGCAAAAAAAACTACATTTTTGCGGCATTTCAACTCTTATAAAAAGTTACTCATCAAATCGGCATCACTGTGCATCTATTAACCGAGAGTTTTCATTGCCTAAAGGTGTCGTCACCTACCAACCCGCTACTTGTTGCTGTCTGCCGTCCTCGCTCATCAGCTCCTTGCTGCCGGTGCTTCCGCCGACACATCGCCGGCCTGTGGATTGCTGTGCTACAACATTGCTCCGCCCACTACCCAGCTGTCAACCGTCAACGTGTCAACCCGCCGCTGTCTGCCTTCCTGTCGCCACTGCCGCTGAGCCTGGCCCTGGATGGTGGATGGACAGCGCCATCGTCACCAACATCAGCTACGCTGCCAACTATAAATAAGCTGCAACTATCGGCCGCACTTTGTGGGCTTGGTGGTTGGTTCGTGTCGCCACCTACAAACCCGCTACTTCTTGCTATGCAGGTTGGTGTATCACAATCCCTCTTTACTAAGAAGACTAGTAATTACTTCTTGCTGCAGCTACCAAGGCCACGTTGCTGCTGTGCGACCGTTGTTGAGTGTGCTCATGTTGTTCAGTTGTTAGTTTTATTATCGAGTGACGTAGAGTCAAACCCCGGCCCTGATCCTATTCTCGTGGAACTACAAAAACTTTCCGCGGGCCAGTCAACGCTAATCAGCGAAGTGCAGGGACTAACGAACCAACTATTAACAACAGAGCAAACCCTATCCCACCTAACCAAGAGAATGGCCGATATTGAAAGCATTACCATTCTCTGCCATCCCTCCAAGCCGAACTAGAACTTATCAAAAACGACACCGTTCATACAGCACGCCTAACATATGATATTGAGGCACGTTTGGATGACGCCGAAAACGGGTCGCGACGTAACAATGTGATTTTCTACGGCCTTCCAGACGCTAAGCCATCTGAATCGTCTGCCGAATCTGAGCAAATAATCATTCGACATTGCCGTGACCACTTAGGTATAGATATTAACCCTAAAGAAATTGACCGTGCGCATCGCTTAGGCCGCCACACAGACGGGAGATGTAGACCGATAATAGCGAAATTCGCGTTCCACAAAACTAAAGACGGGATCCTTTCAAACGGACGTAAGTTGAAAGGAACGCCCTACAGCATAGGTGAGGATTTTTCACGCAGGATTCAGAACGCCAGAAGTCATTTGGTCAAATTTGCAAGGCAGAAATCTGTCCATTTTCCCTACGCTACAATACACTGCACATCGGCTCGAAACGCTATCTATTCAATGCAACATCAAAAACAGTGCAAGAAATCCTGTAGCAACCACATCGGCGTCAAGCAGTTATCGCCAGTTTTCACCCTAGACCAAAAGTTAACTTTTTTTTTTCGTAATCTTCACCAACATTCGAAGTTTATAACCAAACGTGATCGCCTGGCTCATCTTGGCAAGTCTTCAGATAAGTTTTCTGATACTAACCGAAACATGGCTATCAAGTGATGTTGCCGACGCAGAAGTACTCGCCGGTTCACCGAATTTCAATATCTATCGGAAAGACCGCAAAGGCACTCGTGGGAGCGGTGTTCTCATTGCAGCCAGTAAACAATTACCATGTTGTGTAACTAACATTGACTCCGACTTAGAAATTTTATGGGTATTTTGTCAAGAGAGGGGGCAACGGAGCTTCTCAGGACCTTCATTAAAGTTGTCTGTCTGTCTGTCCGTCCGTCCGTCCGTCCGTCCGTCTGTCTGTCTGTCTGTCTGTCTGTCTGTCTGTCTGTCTGTCTGTCTGTCTGTCTGGCTGTCTGTCTGTCTGTCTGTCTGTCTGTCTGTCTGTCTGTCTGTCTGTCTGTCTGTCTGTCTGTCTGTCTGTGTGTCTGTCTGTCTGTCTGTCTGTCTGTCTGTCTGTCTGTATGTATGTATGTATGTCTGTGTGCCTTATGCCAAGGTTTACCACAATCTGTATTATTGGGTGTTTGCTATAGGCCCCCATATAACAATCCCAAGTTTTCTAGCGCACTTAATATTATTCTAAACCAGCTTAACTTGACATATCCTAAAGCCGATCTCGTTCTTTTTGGAGATTTCAATTTTCCTGGTATTAATTGGAGCGAAGAAACTGCAACGGCTAACACAACTGAAGCTAGAGATTTTATCGATGTTTGCCTTAACTATAACCTAACGCAGTTAATAACTCAGCCAACACGTGTCACTTGCGGTTCCTCTAACATTTTGGATTTAATACTGACATCCCATCCCGATAGCATCTCGAAGAAATTAGTCAGGATAAAGTAATTCATGTAGATTTCAGTTTTTGCCCTACTGCCAATCCCTCGCATAAGAAAACAATAACCTTATACGATAAGGGTAATTATGACGCCATAAATTATGAACTTGGCACCTTTCTACTGACATATGAGGCCAATTTTCACCATCGTTCTGTTCAGGAAAACTGGCTTACTTTTAAGCAGAAACTAACCGAGCTAATACACATGTTCATCCGTAAAACTACTACCCGTGTAAACAGCCAAAAACCATAGTTTAACAAAACTTTGCACCGCCTAGATGACAACAAAAAACGTTTATTCCGGAATGCCAAACTTAAAGGAGGCGCCCAAAACTGGGACAAGTATTATGCAGCTGAAAAAGCTTATCTGACAGGAATCCGTAACGCCAAATTCGCTTTCTTTAACAACAATTTGCCTAATATGTTAACTTATAACCCCCGCAAGTTTTGGCAGATAATTAACCCCCAAGCAGTAGCTTCTACCACTCTCACTAACGACTGTGGAGAGGTTATTTCAGACGCTGAATGTGCTGATGCTTTTACCAAGGCCTTTTGATCTGTCTTCACTATTGAAGTAGACATTTCCTTACCTACGTTTTCATGTCATATCACGTCTTCCATGCCGGAAATCAGCTTTCCTGTTGATGGTATCTCATCCCTCATCGAAAAGATCAAGTTGTCAGCGGCATGTGGACTACAAGAAATTAACGCGAAACTCCTGAAAAATATAGGGCACGTTGCTTCGGCATATTTTGTTTTAATATTTTTGCATTCTCTTTCTACAGGTATCATTCCAGATGACTGGAAAGTGGGAAAGGTCCTTCCCATCTTCAAATCCGGCAAAAAAACTCACCTCTGAACTACCGACCAATCTCCCTGACCAGCATACCTTGCAAACTCATGGAACACGTCATTTACTCTTACATCATGAATTTCCTCGACTCTCCAAACTTCTTTCGCCATTTTCAACATGGGTTTCGTAGGGGTCTCTCTTGCGAAACGCAGCTTGCCATCTATGTTCATGACCTTCATGTTAACCTTGATGTTAACGTACAAACCGACTCCTTATTTCTTGACTTCGTGAAAGCCTTTGATAACGTACCTAATAAACGCCTAATTTTAAAATTATCCTTCTTAAACTTGCACCCGAATGCACTAAATTGGATAAAAGAATTCTTGACTAACCGTTCACAAGTAGTGTTTACAAATGACAAATTATCCAGCCACTACCAGTGTCATCGGGGGTGCCTCAAGGCTCTGTCACGGGGACATGAAGGCGACAGCGGGAACCATCGTGCACACACGATAGCCCGAGGTCACTGCAACCGGGCACTGCAAGAGACGCCAGAAGACCCAAGTCCAAACACACTACAAACTTACTACGATATACTGCAGCACTACCGCCTTTCGAGAAGAACGATGCCGCCACCCCACCCATCCCTCACCAGAGCTGAAGCCACGACCTGGAGGCAACTCCAGACCAACACCTATCCTCATCTCACGCTCCTTCACGCGATGTACCCCACCCTATATCAGCCCCTTTGTCCTTTCTGTACAGATCGAGCTACCCTCTACCACACCACATGGGCTTGCCAAAATATCCCCAATAACTCCCCAAATCGAAACGCAACGCACGAGCAGTGGGAGATGGTGCTGACCAGCTCGGCACTGGAGGATCAGCGAAAGCTTATCGCCAGAGCCGAAAGTGCTGCCACCGCCGCTGGGGCCCTGGACTGAAGGCTCCACCCACCACGGAGATCGACGCTTCTCCGTGCCTCATCAAAATAAAGTTTTGTCTCTCTCTCTGTCCTCGGTCCTCTTCTGTTCCTAATGTACATTAACGACCTACCTTTGCATGTATGTTCTAATATCCGCATGTTTGCTGACCGCTGCATCATTTACTGAACCGTTACTAGCTCATCTGACCATACGATCCTACAACAAGATCTCGACCACATAGTAAAATGGTGTGATGACTGGCTAATGTCCCTAAACCCTACTAAAATCAAGCTCATTTCCTTCACTCGTCGTCAATTTCCCCTTTACTTCACTTATTCCATAGCTAACATCCCCGATGAATCAGTAACCACTTATAAATACCTTGGAGTCACCTTATCAAACAATATGTCCTGGAACACGCACATTGCTAAAGTCACGTCATCTGCTAACAGAACTTTGGGTTTCTTGAAACGTCATTTGCGTAACGCTCCGAGTCACGTTAAACTACTTGCTTACAAATCATTAGTCAGGGCTAAGTTAGAGTACGCATCTCCTATCTGGAACCCACCCGAAGTAGGTCTCACTAATACCCTAGAATCCGTTCAAGACCGTGCTGCTAGATTCATTCATGCTTCATATTCATATGAAATCAGTGCTTCTTTCCTCAAAGCCGAGTGCAACTTATCACCTTTGTCTTGTCGCCGACGCATTGCAACCCTCTCTCTATTTCACAAGTTCTTTTACGCACCACTGAATTGCCCTCCTTACATTATCCCTGCAGCTCACATATCTCATCGCACTGGTCACGCGCTACAAGTTTCTCGCCCACGTGCCCTTACTAAAACCTTTTCGGCTTCATTTTTTCCCAGAGCAGCAAAAGACTGGAACGGCCTTTCTCGCAACATCGCCACTATCACTTGCCCATCAAGCTTCATGCATAGCATATCAGATGTATCATCGCACTGATCGTTGTGTCAACAATATTGTGTGTAAAAAAACCCACCCCTTATGTAATACCCCCTCGAGGGTCCTTAAGGAAATAAAAATGAAATGAAATGAAAAGAAATGAGAAGTATACTGTGGTCTCTTTTATTTGATATATTCATTATTAATATAGTCAGATTTGAGAGCTCTGTAGATTGAAATTTATGCGGATGACATAAGTCTATTTTGCTGGTGAAACCGTTGAGAACCTTGTATCTACTAATGAAATGCTAAAGAAAATATAACAATGGACTGTTAATAACTCCGTACACATAATTGCTCTGAGTAAGGTTGTACTATTCGGAACGAAATCAAAATCTTACGAGCCATGTCAGAAATTATTTTTCAACAGTTATGAAATTGAGCTTTCCCTATCCGTAAGAACACTTGGCGTTATCTTTAACGAATATCCATTATGGGAATAGCATAATGAGCACATAAGTCGTAAACTTTCCAGAGTGTTAGATATATTGCGTAGGTGTCAGCATATACTACCTGTGCATCAAAAACTTTCAGTGTACAATGCCCTTCTTTCTTCTCAACTACATTATTGTTATATGGTGTCGTCAACAGGCTCTAAAAATGTTTAAATACGTTAATCTCACTGCAAAATGTATTATGATCTATTCAAGGTGTCTGTTATAATGGGCACACCTCTTAATTCTATAAGAAGTTGGGAATCGTGGGAGTTGACTATTGCTGCATATACTGGCTCATATTGGAATTTAAATCTGAAATACGCAGAGGCAGTATATACATAAGTAATTTAGCTGACTTGCAACCAAGTACTTTACGTCTAACTTGACCTAAAGAGAATTGGATTCGTATCATGTCCTCGAACTAATTATAGACTTCAAATTCTTTGTTTTTGTCTTCTAAGCGTGTTTAATGGCCTTATAAGCCCAGTCGGCGACGAACTCATCCGTGGGCACGTCAGGACAAAATGAATGAAGCCTGAAATGCATACCATGTTCTTTCAGACGTTCTTTGCGGTGAGTATGCCCTGGCGCCGGCTCAGGGCCCGTGCTTCTTTGTCTCAAGCAACGAAGTTCACCAGCGATGCCTACCTGCGTGGCCCGCCGCTGCCTGGGGTGGCTCAACGAATGCGTATGTACGAGGAAGCGCAGCAGTGACAACAGAGCACGCAGCCCTTATAAGGCCAATCGGCGGCGAACATATCTGTGGGCACGTCAGGACAAAATGAATGAAGCCTGAAATGCATACTGTCACGTAGTAGTGACGCTGAAGAAAACAGTCGTAAAACTGTGTACAACGAAACTGGTTGTTTATTGGGCGAACCTGTGCCCACAAAAGCAAGGTACACTCAAAGCACAACGATAGCGGCGAACACAGTCGGCAATCGTCGAAAATCTGATCAGCGGCGAAACGCGTCGGCTTTTATACCTGAGTCATCGAAGGTTCCAGATTAATCCCTGATGCCCGCGTGTCTTCCAGAAAGTTCTAGACAATTCGCGTCGGTCATACAATCAGATAACATAAGCGTCAGTGAAGACAGGCAACGGAAAGAAGCATCGATAACGTTCTAGGAACTTCCGATACAGGCGCGTCCTGCGCCGAGCGACAACGTTTAACGTTTGTGAGCCGGTGAAGAGCGGTCACCGGTAAAAGATAAACAAGTACACGTGGCATTACCCTCCCCTTAAAAAAACATCGTCCCGATGCTACTAACAAACACGAGTCCGAAAACATAAACCACGTGTAATAAAAAAAAATAACAAAGCAACGAAGTACCTAAGTTCGTCAGCGGGCGTAGAAAGGCTTAAGACGCACCACGTGGATGACTTCGGGTCGTGCGCGGCGCCGCTGTGATTGCGAAATGCCGTCTGGCACGACCTCGTAGTCCAGTGCGCCAATCCGTCGGATAATCTTGTAGGGTCCGAAATAGCGTCGTAATAGTTTCTCGCTAAGTCCTCGACGGCGTATCGGAGTCCAGACCCAAACACGGTCGCCGGGCTGGTACTCGACGTAGCGTCGTCGAAGATTGTAGTGTCGGCTGTCGGTTCTCTGCTGGTTCTTGATGCGCAGCCGGGCGAGCTGTCGACCTTCTTCGGCACGCTGCAAATAGGTGGCAACGTCGAGATTTTCTTCGTCGGTGACGTCCGGTAGCATGGCGTCAAGCGTCGTTGCTGGGCTCCTTCCGTAGACCAGGTTGAACGGCGCCATGTGCGTCGTTTCTTGCACGGCCGTGTTGTATGCGAAGGTCACGTACGGAAGGATGGCATCCCACGTCTTGTGTTCGACGTCGACGTACATTGCCAGCATGTCGGCGATGGTCTTATTTAGGCGCTCGGTGAGGCCATTCGTCTGCGGGTGGTAGGCGGTGGTCCGGCGATGGCTTGTCTGGCTATATCGCAGGATGGCTTGAGTTAGTTCTGCCGTAAAGGCCGTGCCTCTGTCGGTGATGAGGACTTCTGGAGCACCGTGACGCAGGAGAATGTTCTCAACGAAGAATCGGGCTACCTCGGCGGCACTGCCTTTGGGCAAGGCTTTTGTTTCGGCGTAGCGGGTGAGGTAGTCAGTAGCTACGACGATCCATTTATTCCCGGACGTCGACGTCGGAAAAGGCCCCAGTAAGTCCATCCCGATCTGCTGGAACGGTCGGCGAGGTGGTTCGATCGGCTGTAGAAGTCCGGCTGGCCTTGTCGGCGGTGTTTTGCGTCGTTGACAGTCTCGGCATGTCCTTACGTAATGGGCGACGTCGGCAGAGAGGTGAGGCCAGTAGTATTTTTCTTGTATCCTCGAGAGCGTGCGGGAAAAACCGAGGTGTCCAGCCGTTGGGTCGTCATGGAGAGCTTGCAGAACCTCTGGAGGCAATGCTGAGGGTACCACGAGGAGGTAGTTGGCTCGGAGAGGCGAAAAGTTCTTCTTTAGGAGAATGTCGTTTTGCAAGAAAAACGACGCCAATCCTCGCCTGAACACCTTCGGCACAGTGATGGTCTTGCCTTCCAGGTAGTCTACAAGGCTCCTTAGTTCCGGGTCGGCTCGCTGTTGTTCGGCGAAATCGTCGGCACTGATGGGTCCCAAGAAAGTGTCGTCATCCTGGTCGTCCTGTGGCGGCGGTTCGACGGGGGCGCGAGACAAGCAGTCGGCGTCAGAGTGCTTTCGGCCGGACTTGTAAACGACGGTGATGTCGAATGCTTGAAGTCTCAGACTCCATCGTGCGAGGCGACCTGAAGGATCCTTCAAGTTAGCTAGCCAACACAAGGCGTGGTGGTCGCTGACGACTTTGAAGGGCCTGCCATAGAGGTAGGGGCGAAACTTTGATGTAGGCCAGATGATGGCGAGGCACTCCTTTTCTGTTGTGGAATAATTTGATTCCGCCTTCGATAGCGACCGGCTAGCGTAACTTACAACCCTTTCTAGTCCGTCAGTCCTCTGCACAAGCACGGCGCCGAGTCCTACGCTGCTTGCGTCGGTGTGGACTTCGGTGTCGGCGTTTTCGTCGAAATGCGCAAGAATGGGCGGCGATTGCAGGCGTCGCTTCAGTTCTTCAAATGCTTCGATTTGCGGCGTCTCCCACTTGAACTCGACGTCGGCCTTCGTGAGGTAGGTCAGTGGCTCGGCGATCCGTGAAAAATTCTTGACGAAGCGCCTGTAATAGGCGCACAGTCCAAGAAATCTACGCACTGCCTTCTTGTCATCGGGCGGAGGAAAGTTGGAGATGGCCGCAGTTTTCTGAGGGTCGGGGCGCACTCCAGACTTGTTGATGACGTGGCCCAAAAACAAGAGCTCCTCATATGCGAAGCGGCACTTTTCTGGTTTTAACGTGAGTCCGGAGGTTTTGATTGCTTGAAGAACTGTTTCAAGGCGCCGCAGGTGTTCTTCGAAGCTTGAGGAAAACACAACGACGTCGTCCAAATACACGAGGCAAGTCTGCCACTTCAAGCCTGCCAGTACTGTATCCATGACGCGTTGGAAAGTCGCAGGTGCCGAGCAAAGACCAAACGGCATGACCTTGAACTCGAACAGTCCGTCTGGTGTTATAAAGGCAGTCTTCTCCCGGTCTCTCTCGTCGACTTCGATTTGCCAGTAGCCGGTTTTGAGGTCCATCGACGAAAAATACTTTGCGTTGTAGAGTCGATCCAAGGCGTCGTCAATCCGTGGGAGGGGGTATACGTCCTTCTTCGTGATCTTGTTGAGGCGACGATAATCGACGCAGAAACGTAGGGTTCCATCCTTCTTCTTCACTAACACCACGGGGGACGCCCACGGACTCTTTGACGGCTGGATGATGTCGTCGCGTAGCATTTCGTCGACTTGTTGCTTGATGGCCTCGCGTTCGCGCGCCGAAACTCGGTACGGGCTCTGACGAAGTGGGCGGACATATTCGTCGGTTATGATGCGGTGCTTGGCGACAGGGGTTTGTCGAACTTTTGACGACGACGAGAAGCAGTCCTTGTACTGCAGGAGCAGAGCTTTTAGCTGTTCTTTCTTATGATTGGGAAGGTTCTGATTGACGTCGGAAGTCGGTTCAGGCACCACAGCCACCGCCGAAGGCGCACCAGAATGCGTGAATGCGAAAGCACTGCTGGCTTGTACTATTTCGTCGATGTGGGCGACCGTGGTTCCTTTGTTAATGTGCTTATATTCGTGGCTGAAGTTCGTAAGCATCACTCTTGCTTTTCCTTCACGTAGTTCAGCTATGCCTCTAGCGACGCAAATTTCACGGTCGAGCAGCAAGTGATGATCGCCCTCGACGACGCCCTCCATGTTTGCAGGCACTTCGGTACCGACGGAAATCATTACGCTGGAGCGAGGCGGAACAGTGACTTGTTCTTCAAGCACATTTAAGGCATGGTAACCGATGTTTGTATCCGGTGGTATCGCTTTGTGCGTTGAAAGCGTTATCGACTTGGACCTTAAGTCGATGACTGCACCGTGTTGGCTTAGAAAGTCCATGCCTAGGATGACATCCCTGGAGCATTGCTGCAGGATTACGAAGCTCGCGGGGTAAGTGCGGTTGTCAACCGTGACTCGTGCTGTGCAGATTCCAGCCGGCGTTATTACGTGGCCTCCCGCTGTCCGGATATCGGGTCCTTGCCAGGCAGTCTTCACTTTCTTCAATTTGGCGGCGAACGCGCCACTGAAGACGGAATAGTCGGCTCCAGTGTCGACGAGAGCGGTGACGTTATGGCCATCGATTAGTATGTCTAGGTCGGTAGACCGTCGTCTGGCGTTGCGATTAAGTCGTGGCGTCGGATCACGGCTGCGTCGGCTTGCTCCGCTGCTGTTACGTCGCGTCGGAAGGTCTTCTTTCGGCGGCGAAGTGTTGTCAAGGCTGTTGCTGGGCGGCGTACTGATATGTCGTCGTGATGATTCGCGAATCGTCGTCGTCGGCGGCGTCGGAGGATCTTCGGCATTGCGTCGTACAGCAACCGCACCTCCATCGGTTGCTGCCTTTAGTTTCCCGGATAGGGGCTCACAGACCGGCCCCGGGCTGGGCCAGTGTATGGTCGGCGCTGCGGCGACAGGTAACCTCCTGGTGACGGTGAGCGTGAGGGTCGTCGTGGCTGCCACTGGGCTCCGGCGAGGTAGTCAGCGATGTCGCGTGGTCGCTCGCCAACCTGTGGACGTGGCGCGTTGACGGCGAACCCTCGTAGGCCCATCTCGCGGTATGGGCATCGGCGGTAGACATGGCCGGCTTCCCCGCAGTGATAGCAGAGCGGGCGGTGGTCGGGGGCGCGCCAAATGTCCGTCTTCCTCTGGTAGCTGCGCTGGGCGACGGGCGGGCGTGCTGGCGGCGGCGGCGGCGGTGGACGACGGAATTGCGGCGTTACGGGGCCCTGGCGCGAGCGCGGAGGGGGGCGCGCTCGCGCCAGGGCGCGAGCGCGATGCCGGAACTTCTGGCACTTCCAGTGACCGCTGAATCTCTTCTTTAACTATGTCAGCGATCGAAGTCACCTGAGGCTGCGACCTTGGGAATAATTTCTGCAGCTCTTCCCGTACAACCGCTCTGATCGTCTCGCGCAGGTCGTCGGTGCCTAGCGCTTGAGCTTCGGCGTAGTTTGTCAGTGCACGGCGGTTGTATTGCCTGGCTCGCATTTCAAGCGTCTTCTCGATTGTTGTGGCCTCCGAAACAAATTCTGCCACACTCTTGGGCGGGTTGCGCATCAATCCGGTGAATAGATGCTCTTTGACGCCCCGCATCAAGAACCGAACCTTCTTTTCTTCAGACATGTCGGGGTCGGCGTGGCGGAAGAGGCGAGTCATCTCCTCCGTGAAGATCGCGATGTTCTCGTTCGGCAATTGTACTCTGGTTTGCAAGAGAACCTCGGCCCTTTCCTTTCGTACGACACTCGTGAAGGTCCTCACGAAGTTCTCACGAAATAGGTCCCAAGTCACTAGAGTGCTCTCTCTGTTCTCAAACCAGGTCCGAGCAGCGTCATCTAAAGAAAAATAGACATGACGTAGCTTGTCGTCGTCGCTCCATTTGTTGAACGTCGCGGTCCTCTGGTATGTCTCGAGCCAGGTTTCCGGGTCTTCAGCCGATGATCCACGGAAGGTCGGTGGCTCCCGAGGTTGTTGCAGCAGGATGGGGGACGCTGGGGCTGCCATTGGGGTCGTTGACTTGGCCTTGATCGCTGTGGTCTTCTCGGGAAGAAGTCCGTACTCCGGCAGAAGTCCTTGCTGCCTGCGGCTAGCTCGCTGGTCCTTGGCGACGCTGGTGTTGTCCTCCGGTTTCGGGCTTGGATCGCGGCTTTGTGGGGGCGTTCGCTGCATGAACGCAATAGCACCTCCACCAGATGTCACGTAGTAGTGACGCTGAAGAAAACAGTCGTAAAACTGTGTACAACGAAACTGGTTGTTTATTGGGCGAACCTGTGCCCACAAAAGCAAGGTACACTCAAAGCACAACGATAGCGGCGAACACAGTCGGCGATCGTCGAAAATCTGATCAGCGGCGAAACGCGTCGGCTTTTATACCTGAGTCATCGAAGGGTTCCAGATTAATCCCTGATGCCCGCGTGTCTTCCAGAAAGTTCTAGACAATTCGCGTCGCTCATACAATCAGATTAACATAGGGCGTCAGTGACACAGACGAACGGATAGAAGCATTGATAACGTTCTAGGAACTTCCATAGCAGGCGCGTCCTGCGCCGAGCGATAACGTTTAACATTTGTCAGCCAATGTTGGAAAGCGCTACCGGTGAAAGTAAACATGTGTACGTGTCAATAACCAGCTTGAGGCACTGTTGGATGACGCGGAAAACAGGTCGCGACGTAACCATCTAATTTTCTACGGCATTCCAGACCTAAGCCATCTGAATCGTATGCCGAATCTGAGCAAATAATCATTCGACATGCTGTGACCACTTAGGTATACATATGACCCTAAAGAAATCAACCGTGCGCATCGCTTAGGCCGCACACAGGCGGGAGATGTAGGACCGATAATAGCGAAATTCGCGTTCCACAAAACTAAAGACGGGATCCTTTCAAACGGACGTAAGTTGAAAGGAACGCCCTACAGCATAGGTGAGGATTTTTCACGCAGGATTCAGAACGCCAGAAGTCATTTGGTCAAATTTGCAAGGCAGAAATCTGTCCATTTTCCCTACGCTACAATACACTGCACATCGGCTCGAAACGCTATCTATTCAATGCAACATCAAAAACAGTGCAAGAAATCCTGTAGCAACCACATCGGCGTCAAGCAGTTATCGCCAGTTTTCACCCTAGACCAAAAGCTAACTTTTTTTTTTCGTAATCTTCACCAACATTCGAAGTTTATAACCAAACGTGATCGCCTGACTCATCTTGGCAAGTCTTCAGATAAGTTTTCTGATACTAACCGAAACATGGCTATCAAGTGATGTTGCCGACGCAGAAGTACTCGCCGGTTTACCGAATTTCAATATCTATCGGAAAGACCGCAAAGGCACTCGTGGGAGCGGTGTTCTCATTGCAGCCAGTAAACAATTACCATGTTGTGTAACTAACATTGACTCCGACTTAGAAATTTTATGGGTATTTTGTCAAGAGAGGGGGCAACGGAGCTTCTCAGGACCTTCATTAAAGTTGTCTGTCTGTCTGTCCGTCCGTCCGTCCGTTCGTCCGTCCGTCTGTCTGTCTGTCTGTCTGTCTGTCTGTCTGTCTGTCTGTCTGTCTGTCTGTCTGTCTGTCCGTCTGTCTGTCTGGCTGTCTGGCTGTCTGGTTGTCTGTCTGTCTGTCTGTCTGTCTGTCTGTCTGTCTGTCTGTCTGTCTGTCTGTCTGTCTGTCTGTCTGTATGTATGTATGTCTGTGTGCCTTATGCCAAGGTTTACCACAATCTGTATTATTGGGTGTTTGCTATAGGCCCCCATATAACAATCCCAAGTTTTCTAGCGCACTTAATAATATTCTAAACCAGCTTAACTTGACATATCCTAAAGCCGATCTCGTTCTTTTTGGAGATTTCAATTTTCCTGGTATTAATTGGAGCGAAGAAACTGCAACGGCTAACACAACTGAAGCTAGAGATTTTATCGATGTTTGCCTTAACTATAACCTAACGCAGTTAATAACTCAGCCAACACGTGTCACTTGCGGTTCCTCTAACATTTTGGATTTAATACTGACATCCCATCCCGATAGCATCTCGAAGAAATTAGTCAGGATAAAGTAATTCATGTAGATTTCAGTTTTTGCCCTACTGCCAATCCCTCGCATAAGAAAACAATAACCTTATACGATAAGGGTAATTATGACGCCATAAATTATGAACTTGGCACCTTTCTACCGACATATGAGGCCAATTTTCACCATCGTTCTGTTCAGGAAAACTGGCTTACTTTTAAGCAGAAACTAACCGAGCTAATACACATGTTCATCCGTAAAACTACTACCCGTGTAAACAGCCAAAAACCATAGTTTAACAAAACTTTGCACCGCCTAGATGACAACAAAAAACGTTTATTCCGGAATGCCAAATTTAAAGGAGGCGCCCAAAACTGGGACAAGTATTATGCAGCTGAAAAAGCTTATCTGACAGGAATCCGTAACGCCAAATTCGCTTTCTTTAACAACAATTTGCCTAATGTGTTAACTTATAACCCCCGCAAGTTTTGGCAGATAATTAACCCCCAAGCAGTAGCTTCTACCACTCTCACTAACGACTGTGGAGAGGTTATTTCAGACGCTGAATGTGCTGATGCTTTTACCAAGGCCTTTTGATCTGTCTTCACTATTGAAGTAGACATTTCCTTACCTACGTTTTCATGTCATATCACGTCTTCCATGCCGGAAATCAGCTTTCCTGTTGATGGTATCTCATCCCTCATCGAAAAGATCAAGTTGTCAGCGGCATGTGGACTACAAGAAATTAACGCGAAACTCCTGAAAAATATAGGGCACGTTGCTTCGGCTTATTTTGTTTTAATATTTTTGCATTCTCTTTCTACAGGTATCATTCCAGATGACTGGAAAGTGGGAAAGATCCTTCCCATCTTCAAATCCGGCAAAAAAACTCACCTCTGAACTACCGACCAATCTCCCTGACCAGCATACCTTGCAAACTCATGGAACACGTCATTTAATCTTACATCATGAATTTCCTCGACTCTCCAAACTTCTTTCGCCATTTTCAACATGGGTTTCGTAGGGGTCTCTCTTGCGAAACGCAGCTTGCCATCTATGTTCATGACCTTCATGTTAACCTTGATGTTAACGTACAAACCGACTCCTTATTTCTTGACTTCGTGAAAGCCTTTGATAACGTACCTAATAAACGCCTAATTTTAAAATTATCCTTCTTAAACTTGCACCCGAATGCACTAAATTGGATAAAAGAATTCTTGACTAACCGTTCACAAGTAGTGTTTACAAATGACAAATTATCCAGCCCACTACCAGTGTCATCGGGGGTGCCTCAAGGCTCTGTCACGGGGACATGAAGGCGACAGCGGGAACCATCGTGCACACACGATAGCCCGAGGTCACTGCAACCGGGCACTGCAAGAGACGCCAGAAGACCCAAGTCCAAACACACTACAAACTTACTACGATATACTGCAGCACTACCGCCTTTCGAGAAGAACGATGCCGCCACCCCACCCATCCCTCACCAGAGCTGAAGCCACGACCTGGAGGCAACTCCAGACCAACACCTATCCTCACCTCACGCTCCTTCACGCGATGTACCCCACCCTATATCAGCCCCTTTGTCCTTTCTGTACAGATCGAGCTACCCTCTACCACACCACATGGGCTTGCCAAAATATCCCCAATAACTCCCCAAATCGAAACGCAACGCACGAGCAGTGGGAGATGGTGCTGACCAGCTCGGCACTGGAGGATCAGCGAAAGCTTATCGCCAGAGCCGAAAGTGCTGCCACCGCCGCTGGGGCCCTGGACTGAAGGCTCCACCCACCACGGAGATCGACGCTTCTCCGTGCCTCATCAAAATAAAGTTTTGTCTCTCTCTCTCTCTCTGTCCTCGGTCCTCTTCTGTTCCTAATGTACATTAACGACCTACCTTTGCATGTATGTTCTAATATCCGCATGTTTGCTGACCGCTGCATCATTTACTGAACCGTTACTAGCTCATCTGACCATACGATCCTACAACAAGATCTCGACCACATAGTAAAATGGTGTGATGACTGGCTAATGTCCCTAAACCCTACTAAAATCAAGCTCATTTCCTTCACTCGTCGTCAATTTCCCCTTTACTTCACTTATTCCATAGCTAACATCCCCGATGAATCAGTAACCACTTATAAATACCTTGGAGTCACCTTATCTAACAATATGTCCTGGAACACGCACATTGCTAAAGTCACGTCATCTGCTAACAGAACTTTGGGTTTCTTGAAACGTCATTTGCGTAATGCTCCGAGTCACGTTAAACTACTTGCTTACAAATCATTAGTCAGGGCTAAGTTAGAGTACGCATCTCCTATCTGGAACCCACCCGAAGTAGGTCTCACTAATACCCTAGAATCCGTTCAAGACCGTGCTGCTAGATTCATTCATGCTTCATATTCATATGAAATCAGTGCTTCTTTCCTCAAAGCCGAGTGCAACTTATCACCTTTGTCTTGTCGCCGACGCATTGCAACCCTCTCTCTATTTCACAAGTTCTTTTACGCACCACTGAATTGCCCTCCTTACATTATCCCTGCAGCTCACATATCTCATCGCACTGGTCATGCGCTACAAGTTTCTCGCCCACGTGCCCTTACTAAAACCTTTTCGGCTTCATTTTTTCCCAGAGCAGCAAAAGACTGGAACGGCCTTTCTCGCAACATCGCCACTATCACTTGCCCATCAAGCTTCATGCATAGCATATCAGATGTATCATCGCACTGATCGTTGTGTCAACAATATTGTGTGTAAAAAAACCCACCCCTTATGTAATACCCCCTCGAGGGTCCTTAAGGAAATAAAAATGAAAAGAAATGAAAAGAAATGAGAAGTATACTGTGGTCTCTTTTATTTGATATATTCATTATTAATATAGTCAGATTTGAGAGCTCTGTAGATTGAAATTTATGCGGATGACATAAGTCTATTTTGCTGGTGAAACCGTTGAGAACCTTGTATCTACTAATGAAATGCTAAAGAAAATATAACAATGGACTGTTAATAACTCCGTACACATAATTGCTCTGAGTAAGGTTGTACTATTCGGAACGAAATCAAAATCTTACGAGCCATGTCAGAAATTATTTTTCAACAGTTATGAAATTGAGCTTTCCCTATCCGTAAGAACACTTGGCGTTATCTTTAACGAATATCCATTATGGGAATAGCATAATGAGCACATAAGTCGTAAACTTTCCAGAGTGTTAGATATATTGCGTAGGTGTCAGCATATACTACCTGTGCATCAAAAACTTTCAGTGTACAATGCCCTTCTTTCTTCTCAACTACATTATTGTTATATGGTGTCGTCAACAGGCTCTAAAAATGTTTAAATACGTTAATCTCACTGCAAAATGTATTATGATCTATTCAAGGTGTCTGTTATAATGGGCACACCTCTTAATTCTATAAGAAGTTGGGAATCGTGGGAGTTGACTATTGCTGCATATACTGGCTCATATTGGAATTTAAATCTGAAATACGCAGAGGCAGTACATACATAAGTAATTTAGCTGACTTGCAACCAAGTACTTTACGTCTAACTTGACCTAAAGAGAATTGGATTCGTATCATGTCCTCGAACTAATTATAGACTTCAAATTCTTTGTTTTTGTCTTCTAAGCGTGTTTAATGGCCTTATAGGCCCAGTCGGCGACGAACTCATCCGTGGGCACGTCAGGACAAAATGAATGAAGCCTGAAATGCATACCATGTTCTTTCAGACGTTCTTTGCGGTGAGTATGCCCTGGCGCCAGCTCAGGGCCCGTGCTTCTTTGTCTCAAGCAACGAAGTTCACCAGCGATGCCTACCTGCGTGGCCCGCCGCTGCCTGGGGTGGCTCAACGAATGCGTATGTACGAGGAAGCGCAGCAGTGACAACAGAGCACGCAGCCCTTATAAGGCCAATCGGCGGCGAACATATCTGTGGGCACGTCAGGACAAAATGAATGAAGCCTGAAATGCATACCATGTTCTTTCAGACGTTCTTTGCGGTGCGTATGCCCTGGCGCCGGCTCAGGGCCCGTGCTTCCTTGTCTCAAGCAACGAAGTTCACCAGCGATGCCTACCTGCGTGGCCCGCCGCTGCCTGGGGTGGCTCAACGCATGCGCATGTACGAGGAACCGCAGCAGTGACAACAGAGCACGCAGCCCTTATAAGGCCAGTCAGCAATGAACTCATCCGTGGGCATGGCAGGACAAAAGGAATGAAGCCTGAAATGCATACCCTGTTCTTTCAGACGTTCCTTTGCGGTGCGTCTGCCCTGGCGCTGGATCCGGGCCCGTGCTTCCTTGTCTCAAGCAACGAAGTTCACCAGCGATGCCTACCTGTGTGGCCCGCCGCTGCCCGGGGTGGCTCAACGAATGCGTATGTACGAGGAACCGCAGCAGTGACAACAGAGCACGCAGCCCTTATAAGGCCAATCGGCGGCGAACTTATCTGTGGGCACGTCAGGACAAAAGGAATGAAGCCTGAAATGCATACCCTGTTGTTTCACACGTTCCTTTGCGGTGCGTCTGCCCTGGCGCTGGATCCGGGCCTGTGCTTCCTTGTCTCAAGCAACGAAGTTCACCAGCGATGCCTACCTGCGTGGCCCGCCGCTGCCTGGGGTGGCTCAACGAATGCGTATGTACGAGGAACCGCAGCAGTGACAATAGAGCACGCAGCCCTTATAAGGCCAATCGGCGGCGAACTTATCTGTGGGCACGTCAGCACAAAAGGAATGAAGCCTGAAATGCATACCCTGTTCTTTCAGACGTTCCTTTGCGGTGCGTATGCCCTGGCGCCGGCTCAGGGCCCGTGCTTCCTTGTCTCAAGCAACGAAGTTCACCAGCGATGCCTACCTGCATGACCCGCCGCTGCCTGGGGTGCGTCAACGCATGCGCATGCACGAGGAACCGCAGCAGTGACAACAGAGCACGCAGCCATTTTAGGGCCAGTCGGCGACGAACTTATCTGTGGGCACGTCAGGACAAAAGGAATGAAGCCTGAACTGCCATACTCTGTTCGTTCAGACGTTCCTTTGTGGTGCGTCTGCCCTGGCGCTGGATCCGGGACTTCCTTTAGCGCAACTCAGTTTGAGTATGAAGGGAAAAAAGGGACAGGTGACAGGGTGAGCGCTAACTTCCAACTACCTGCGTTAGCGCTCACCCTGTCACCTGTCCCTTTTTTTTCCCTTCATACTCAAACTGAGTTGCGCTAAAGGAAGTCACGAATACGATGCACCAACTTGCCCAATCCGCAGTACTTTTGAAGGGTGTGGCTGGTGCGGTGAGACATGTACGATGCTGGCATGATGTAAGGTGCACGATTAAGTGATGAGTAATAGAACTTGTGGTACAGTAATAGAGTGGCTTTGCGACGGCGAACTGAGAGAGGCGATAACCAAGATTTAGTTTTCAAAGCTGAAACACTGACGGTATACGAATGAGAAGAATGCATGAACCTTGTAGCGCGATTTTGGGCTGCTTCTAGATCGTTTATGAGGTTAACATGATGCGGGTTCCATGTGGCAGATGCGTATTTTAGTTTAGGTCGAACTAGTGACTTGTAAGCGAGCAATCTTACGTGATGTGGGGCGAGGCGAAGATGACGTTTAAGAAATCCCAGTGTTTTGTTTGCTAATGATATCACGTTAGCGACATGTGCGTTCCATGTTAGGTCTTTAGATAATGTAGTACCTAAGTATTTGAAAGACGATACGGATTCTGCGGATTTGCTGCGATTGTGTACTGAAATTCATGAATCTTGTGTCGACGGGTAATGGAAAGGAGCTTGCATTTGCTAGAGTCATGAGCCAATTTTCACACCATTGTTGGATGTGGTTAAGATCCTGTTGGTGGGCTTCTTGATCAGTAGTGTTAGTTACTCGGCGGTAGATAACGCAGTCATCAGCAAACATTCGCATTTGGCAATGTACATGCAGTGGCAGGTCGTTAATATAAATTAAAAAAATGTGGTTGATCCCTCTTATATAGGAATCGGTATAGAACACGAAGGTGAAACGTGTCTT
The DNA here is from genome assembly GCF_013339745.2 of Dermacentor silvarum. Lineage (NCBI taxonomy): Eukaryota > Metazoa > Arthropoda > Arachnida > Ixodida > Ixodidae > Dermacentor > Dermacentor silvarum. Next base: position 43,002,969 of record NC_051161.1, on the reverse strand, counting down.
CACAGAAGTAGTGTAATGTTTATTGCACATAGATATATAATGTCTATTGGTGTTTTGTGGCTAAAGCGCCCTTAGGCGTTGATGCACCCACGCTGACGTCTGGTGGCACGTCTCCTCCATCACGACTACCAACGTCGATGACCATGAGCAACCGTCGTGCATATGGAAGCTGCACTACGCTGCACACGCTAGCACAACGCGAAAGACGAAGCACGTAACTGACACACTAATACAACGCGCAAGACAAAGCACGTAACTGAATCGTCACCGAGTCAAATCAGCGCGTACAGCGCGTCGTAATTGCAGCCTCCGCGATCAACTTCAGAAACATTTTCAGAGCTAATTGCGGAGGCCACGCTCCGCTGTGCTGAGTACGGTGAACGCCACCTAGGTGGCGTTGGTAGTGCTTCTTGATGCCAGCGTCCCTTCGAATGCTGGCATCGAGGCGTCGTAGTGCTGAGACCACCGAAGCGTTCACTGTCGGTGCGCGTTAGTGTCATAATGCAGTACTTCTCTTTTCTGCTCGTAGGCGGCGGCACCGCCCCGAGCAAGAGCGCGGGTACACGGAGGAGTGTTAGATCAATGCCTCCTAAAAAAACAATGCCTGGGACGTCGCTTGCTTTGCCATTGGAGGTACGCTGCCGTGCGTTGCGAGCTAGCGCCGCGTGTTGGCGCTAGCGACTGTACTGCCGGAGTGACGCTGTCGGCAACGCTGTGTCGGCGCAGCTGACTACGTTACAGAAAGTACGCTACAGTGGCCAGAATCACTGTAACTATACGCGTTGTGCAGGCGGTTGCTTGCACGCTCGTGGCGTGCATTTGAGGTGCGGCGTAGAGCGCGCGCCTGCTGCGTGACAAAATTTTTCTTCGAAGGAAGACCAGCTCTGGGCCGTCCGGCAGAAGATGCCGGCCGAGTCCAAGTCCTAGCTTTTTTATAAGCTTTTTTCGGCCGTCTTTCGACAATGCCGTGTAATGAGTTTTGAAGTTTTGAGCATTACAGTCACTTGGCAGATTTTCGAAGAAGAGTTAAAACTTTGTAAAGATTGGTAAAATCGTGGTAAAAAAATGCGTGGCGAAATCGTGGAAAAAAAAATGCGTGGCGAAGAGAGCTACGCTCAAAATTTATCTCGTCATTAACTCCTGTACAGCGCCGCGTCGCTAGCGCGTTGGAGATAAGAACGCTGGCATTCTTTCTGCCGACGGTCAACCGTGCATGCTGTGTTCGCCGCTGCCGAATAGTTTCGCCAGAAGCTCGCTTATGGACACAAGTTCGTCCAAATAAAGGCTACTGTTATCCCAAGTCACCTCCTCTCTTTGCCAACTGACAACGACCGCCACTTCAACGCGACAATATGTAGCATGAATGTCGTCTGGTGAAGCAAAGGTCACGGTAGGCAAAGGCGGGCGTGCGTCGTCTGCTCGAGTTACCATGGCACGGCGACGCGCCGCCGCCGCAGGTGTGTTGCAAGCGTTCGCCGCGAGAGGATCTAGGGGTTGTACTATGTGGAGAGGAGGAAAACGGAAAGGGTAGGGCGCCGCGTCTCCGAAATGCCTCCTTTAGAAGATGCCTGCCGCGTGAGCCGAGAAGCTGGTTCCTGCCCCTCTCCTCTTTGCTCTCCTCCACCGGGGTCGGCTGCGAGCGCTAGCTGCGGCGGCTGCTCCAAACCTGATCCATATGACCCTGCCTCCGAGATTACAGCGGCGTCTGTTTTAATCCCGGAGGCAGGACCCGCAGTCTCTCGTCAAGCCATTGGTCGAACGCGTGCCAGCCTCGTAATCGTCACTTCCTCCGCAACAGGAAGTAGGGTCGGCATCGAGCGCCGTCTCTCCGCGACCACCCTGAACTACGGGAACCTCCGCTCCAATGGGAAAACGAGCGACGCGGCAGGCATCTAGTAAAGGAGGCATTGGTCTCCGGCTCACGTCCCAGGCATAGTTTTTTTTTTAGGAGGCATTGGTTAGATATATAAGGCGCGTCTGTGTAGCTCTCCGCAAATGCGTTTGTGGCGCAATGGGTTAAACGCTCGGCGATCTATCGTCGCGGACCGAGAGGTCGTGGGTTCGATTTCCAAATTTTGCATGTTTGTGGAACTTTTTCTTCTGGTTTCTTTCTTTGTATTATGTTCTATGACGTATTTCCGTGACGGAAATACGTCACGACGTATTTCCGTGACGATGTATACGACGTATTTCCGTGACGGAAATACGTCAGTGAAGTCTTGGTGGACCCCGGCATAAAACACTTTCGTGTTAAAAACACAAATGAAAAAAAAATACAAGAACGAGCTCCAAGTTTCAATATTTTTTGGAACGCTCCCAATTAAGCCAGAAACGCTAACATGTCGCGACACATTGCAGCTGGGATACTTCGTACTTTTAATGAATCTAAACTTTGTGCAACGCAGAGTTCTAACAGGACATTGGGAAACGTAGCTAATAACGGTAGTCTGACACTTTCGAGCACTTGTTAAATGATTTTTTTCTCGCCAATGTTCTGGCAAAAGTAAAATCTGTGTAGCTGAATGTGTCAGCCTTTGTAAACATTTCTTAACTTCTGCAAGTCTAGTTGGCTGACTCAAATTAGCAAGAAGTTTAATGACTGAAGGAACATGAAGCTAGACATTAATTCGCACACATAGATAGCACAAAGAAGGACAAATAAGTGGCCATTGTTCAGCCAATATGACCCAACATGGCGCATACATTGACCCGCAGATTCTGCTAGTGCCGATTATTTGCTTGTGCAATAAAATTAAGTTATTCAAGTTCGGATAAACGTCCGTCCTATCCAACGAGTGCAATGAAACAGCGCGCAGATGCAGTAAGCAAGACGTCTCTGCCCCCGCATTCACCATGAGCCCCACGGAAGCTGCATTAACTCTTCTCTCAACCGCATGAGTGCCCTGGTTCGCCCTATTTTCGCTGTTTACTGTTTGTGTTTTGGTATTAGGCACTTAGGCATGTACATGGCTTAAAGCCTGAGAAGAGATCAGGCGATCATCCGACCGGTGTCTCATTACTCAAACCAGACGCAGCCAGGGCATCGATCGGCCGTGTTCAATCGTGGAAGTCTCCCGAGAGATTCAGCATGCAGTAACCTTGGCTCAGGAAACGAATCGGCAGCGGGCAGGGTGGCGCGTTAATTCGCCAGACAATGCTCGGCAGACGAGCGAGAAGGACCAGCTGGGTCCACCGGTTGCGAAGTCATGGCAGAGAGCAGTCGCTCGTTCACTCCGAGCATTGTGCTATGGCGCGCATACAATGGAGCCGTCGGTAAGGATTCTCTGGTGGTGGGGGCCCCACAACGGGAAAGGTCGCCTTGACCGCTTGAGATCAGGGTTGGACGCACGCAGAAGGTCCGTCCGTTCGCATGCATGCATGTATATAGGAGCGTGCGCCACGATGCATGCGCTCTGGTTTGTGAAAGTCAAACGAGCGTCCTTGAAAGTGCGGCCACCGGCGGCCGCCGCGTGGCCACATGCTGTTGCCGCCACTGCCGCTGTATGCTAACGGACCGACGTGCAACGCGCGCGTGCGCGATTGTTAACGAGAACGAAAGAATGGTCGGGCGCCCGCCTCGGACAGAAGGCTGAACGGTTTGCCTAAGACGCGGAGGCGCAATCTGAGATGGGGGTTGGGTTGCCCGCATCGCGTATACTTCTCTGTGCTTTCGCACCTTATCTCTGCTTTCTTTTAACTTTAGAAACGGTTTAGCCACCCAAGCTTGAATGAATGAATGAATGAATGAATGAATGAATGAATGAATGAATGAATGAATGAATGAATGAATGAATGAGTGAGTGAGTGAGTGAGTGAGTGAGTGAGTGAGTGAGTGAGTGAGTGAGTGAGTGAGTGAGTGAGTGAGTGAGTGAGTGAGTGAGCTCATAGGCGGGGTTACCCTTACAGGGTGATGCAAATCATTGTTCCGCCCACAATCGTTATGTGATGTGAATGTTCGTGATCATTAAAACAGCTTTATCTATAGATAGCAAAAGTCAGATAAGTCAACGCAACACACCGAGTGTTGCGTTGCGTTGTCGAGTGTTCTTCTTTATCGCGAACCAAAGGCCTTCTTCCTCTCCCACCTTCTTGACAATATCTGCAATGTACTTGCGTAACGACTGGCGTTAAAGAAACCATGAAAATGTAAGGTTGTTTCCAGTACGCGTATTAATTCCCATGTAGTGAAGCATCGTTTTGGCCGCACACCCCTTTTGTTTGTTTCTTTCTCCTTTGTGCACTTTTATTTGGTGCCTGTCGTCTTCTCTCCTTTCGCCATATCTTTAGTAACAGACAAACTCAGTTTAACAAGCAAGACCATTAATGCGATAGCTGCTGGGCGGACTCCAGTCTGCTTCTTCTGCATCTGTCTCGGGCACCATCATCCTAATCATCATTATCACTAGACTCGCTTAAAAGTAAAACAAGAAAAAAGAACCCCACTGAGATTCGGTTATATCGCATGACATAATGGTTGTGAAATTATAGCATAACTGACTTGCGCCGTTTTGTCATAGGATGCCGTCGGGTATGGGCTATTGTAAGTCCTGTTTTTCGGTTGCCGTAAAGAACCATACAGCGTAAACTTAAAAAAAAAAATTGAATAGACACTTTTAGCAGAACGTAGCCGTTGCTATAAAGCCAGTATCGTTTCCATTTCACGCGATCAAGCATTGCAGAGAACTGAGTTGATGCCGTATTTCTGATAAGCGCATCTCCCGGACACGCAAGCAACACGTAGTCGACTTGGCTGCAAAGCGAATACACACACACAAAAAAAAGCCAGATGGATGCGAAGTAACGCTCCGCTCAATCCCCATCATGGTTATGAGCCATGATTTGGAACAACAACGACAACGACGACAACGACGACAACGACGACAACAACCGGCCCGACAGCGGAGCCACTCAGGTCAACAACAACAACACCGTAGGCGCAGCTGTGTGGAAATTGAATGGATACACCGGTCTGAACGGACGCAGCACAGGGGAACACTGTGGTGTTCCCTCTGAGAGGCTTTCGGTAAGGCTAACTGGGTGTGCGTCCGATGCACCAAAGCCTCACGCCGGTATCCATGGAGTGATGGTCCTTCCACCATTCAAGCCAATGAATCATACACAACGGCGCAACCTAGCGGCTATGTCATTCCTCTGCTGATCACGATTCAGCAAGTTTGCTTACCTAGAGCAGGAAAAGATGAAAACGTGAAGGCCAGTGTACAGTCATGGACAAGTGAAACGCGAACGAGAAATGACAATGTAGAGCACCTTTCGCAAGTAATAAGCCAAGAGTATGACCTCGCACGCCTGCTTATCCGGTCGCAAAAGACGGTACCTCCTCATACTAAGTACAGTCGTGAGCAAATGTTTAGAGACCAAGGCGGCCGTGAATTTTCTTTTTACAGCAAAGCTGGTATCCTCTAGTTGGTCGGGATATTTCGTGGCGTGCTCAATAAAAAAAAAAAAAAAAAAAAAAAAAAAAAAAAAAAAAAAAAAAAAACCGGCAGCTGGAATAGGGGTATGTGTTTGAGTTCCCGCGTAACAGAATTATGTTTTTTTTCATGTATTCGAATTACAGTTCGCTACTTTCATGTCTTCAGGTTGTGTGTAAGTCGTATACTCAACGAATTTTCTGGCGCATTTTACTTTGAGAAATGCAATTACTTCAATAACGCACTTGCGCTAGGCGGACGTTATAAGAATGAGGATGTATGCTGTGCGAACGGAACCGCCACCTGGGAGCCGCGGCCATTCAGACAGTCCTGAAACGGAAGCTGGAAAAGGGCTTTTCATTTCATCTGCGAAGATTTAACGTAAAAGCCATGCACTGTCGGTGTTTTCTTTTATGACATTTGTTTGCGGGCTGTCATCCTCAAAATTCCGAGGAATAACTTTGTAAAGAATGTAAGACAAGGTATGAGCAACTTTAGTGATAAAAGAACTTTTGTGCCGTAGAGCATATGTACATGATAATTTTCGCTCACGGGACGCCAACGCCGGCTATGGCACCGACACCGACACCGGATTTTCTGCGACACGTACGTAGGGGGCCCTTAAGGCTAATTCACGCTAGGCCGACACGACACCGATTTTGGTCTGCCGACTGTTGGCGACAGCAGTTTACAGGACAGAAAACGTTGTTGCCAACGCTGTCAGGCCAACTGCACCAAATTTGACGAGGTTTGTTGCACTTAAAAGAAAAACTTAAAATCTAGTGACGGCTGGTTTCGAATAATTTTTACTTAAGTCGTCAATGTTTTGTTAAAAATTGGCAGAAATCGCAAATTTTCAGAATATGAAATTATCATGTTTAGAACTCTGTAACTCAGCAATAAAAATTATATCACAATTCCGTGAATTGCATCTAACAGTACATCTAAAGCGGACAAAGTTGACATATTACACATGAATCCAAAATATTTAGTAATATGGAAATACAGCTTTTACAGAACCCTTGTGCACAACGTAACAATTTCACGTAAGATATAAATTGACATAGCGAATTTGTCTGCTTTGAATGATCTAATGGATGCCGTTTACAGAACCGCGATACCTGTTCTTGATGCAGAGCTTCTAATTTGTAAACTTCGTGCTTCTATTTTTTTTTCGAACTTTCGAATTTTGGAAATTAAAAAAAATATACAGGTCCTAAATCGAAATTTCGCTTCCAACAGTCACTAGAGTTTAGCTTTCTCTCTCAAATGCAATAAATTTCATTAAAATCGATCCATGGGTTATCTCAGAAAAGCGTTTCTGCGTTTTACATGTATTTGAATAGACCGCGTCGGAGTTGGACGCGAGCTAAAGCTTCCTCTTAAGCGTGCGAATGTTTTGCTTAAGGTCCCAATACATTGCCATTATAGTGTAAATGCCGATCACCCTCTACTAGAGCAATGTCACATGGCGGATTTTCTGCGATGCGGGGCGCTTAGCGCTGTCGCGTTAAAAGCGTGCCGATTGTCCTGCTTGGGTTCCCAGTATTTCTGTTCGACAATTCTGACGGAGCCAGTCTTAGATTGCGACACTGCCTGTACACTACATGTAGCAACCTTCGAAGCAGCGCCGCTCACTTTGGCGCGTTTCTACTAACCTTTCTTTTTCTGGATTTGTGAAATTCGGCAATAGGATCGCGGTGGTAACAGTTCATAGACGGCGTACATGTTTCTTAACCAAAATGCCGTCTGCAGCCGACGTTAAATGTAGTGAAATCGAATTTCTATTCGAAATTGTCAGCAGCCACCTTCAGCGCGAGCGCTTCGTAACTGCCGGCATAGAGAGTGCGCACGTTGCCGTGGCCGTGTCGTGACGCATAGTCTACCTCAGCTTCAGGGAGCCTACATACAGCGCTTGCATGTAGGTTCCCTACTCAGCTTAAGCTCAGCTAGGAGTATAGCTCCGCACTAGGAAGGGTATCAAAAGCGAAGCTTTTCTTTGCGAACATTGCCGGGTTTCGTGACTGTGGCTGCGGCCTGGCTGTTCCCTTGCCCAATAGGCCAACCAATCACAGCGGAGTAGGCGCGCCGCTGGGTTCCTTGCACCTCCACCAGATGGTGCTCGCCTCCGCGCATTCACGGGGCCACCAGCCATGCGGGGAAAGAATAAAAAAATAACCAGAAAGCTCGCCTTCGCGCCTCCATGGCTGCACGGTAATGAGAAAGTAAACAGTGCTTGCGGATAGAATGTATTCGAATTGTGCTCGTACGTATGCGCATGCTGCCTTTGAAACCACGATGTGTTCTAGGCGTCCGTAGTACTCGCTAGTAGTCAGCAACTTCGTTTGACAAAAGGTTCGGTATAATTTGTGTACGACCGCGCTTGTTTGTTTGTGTGCGTGCGTGCGTGCGGGTACTCGTGTTTCGACTCTTTATGCACGCACACAAAGCTACGCTGGATATAGATGTGCTGCATTCTTATAGTAACATTTTACAGCGAAGCTGTTAAGGGCTCAGTCTCCGATGGTCGCGTCCGGCAATAGAAAAAAAAAAAAAAACTCTCATTGATGATGATAAGTGGTTCTTGAGGGAAAGGGAAAGGTTGGCGCTATCTTCTGCAGCCCTTGAGGGAGCACGGCTCAGCGCCAACTCTCATTGGCCGTATGCTGTATGTGCGAGTGAAAGCGCGCGAGGGCGAGGGACGAGCGCTTTCACGGGGAGCGAACGCACGGCGGAGAGCAAACGCGACTTCCCAGTGGAAGGGGAGTGGTGGACGAGGAGGGCATCGAGACACCCTAGACTGTGCGTGTGCGTGCCCGCTCTCCCACTGCGGCGCATGCGCGCAGCCCTGCCGGCCTCTGCCGCCTGTGCCGCCGACTCTCTCTGGGCTCTCGCCCGCCTCTCCCATAACAGTGTCGACAACGGCGTTTAGCCGTTCCGTCACGTAGCGAGCGTTTTGACAGCGGTTGTGTGCGGTCACACAAACAACGCGCACAACTGGTGTCGCGGCGGCGGCGTTTTGCCCGCGTTCGCACCGAACGCGCGCGGCGTTGGTGACGTGCTTACGAAGAACGTGCCTATACCTTTGCCGTACACCCTACGGCGGTGTACCGTAGCGAAAGGCCATGGTCCCTGTGGTCATTAAATAAATGAAAACCACCGGATCATATATATTTCTCGTTTTATAATAGTTCAAATAACCAATTACACCATCATATCTTAATGGTCATAATTGGAAATACACAATTCCCACCATAGTACAGCTTCGCTGGTCTTCCATCTCCACCCCAGTGGAAGGGCTGACAGTTTTTTTTTTTCTTCGTTTCTTTCATCGTAGCCCTGGCATGTGGGCTGAAATCAAGCAGTACAGTATCCGCACGCGTATTGTACCAACGCAGTGCACTGAAGCAATTGAACTGTTTGGAGCTGTGCTAGAACAATTAATTATTATTATTATTATTATTATTATTATTATTATTATTATTATTATTATTATTATTATTATTATTATTATTATTATTATTAACATAGACCTTTCCATGTTCCTGCCTGTCATCACGAACACTCAACTGTCCACAGAATACAGAATCTTTATAACGCTTACTTTCGTGAACTTGATATCTTTCATAACTCCTTGTCATCGTTCTTTTCCGAGCTTTGCCTGGTATTATAATATCATGTATTGTTCAAGTGCCCTTCTCCTCCTTTTTCTTTTGTATTTACTTTGCGCTTTGTTGTCGGTACTCTCTTCTTTTCACAATTTTTATTTTTATTCATTTATTGTTTAATGATTTTTCCCCGAGTGTTTTTTTTTTTTTTTGGTTTGTAATGTATGCGTGCGCCAGCACTCAGACCTTAGGGTTGTTCGTGGGCACGTTAAATAAACATGATTGATTGATTGATTGATTGATAATAAAGATTATTATTATTATTATTATTATTATTATTATTATTATTATTATTATTATTATTATTATTATTATTATTATTATTACTTTGCTAATGCCGCGGTCTCCAAACTTTTGCTCCCAACTGCACAAGATGAGATCATACTTAAATCTAAGAAATATTGAATCAAATATCCCATGATGTCGCAGCAGTTTTAGCATGCACGAATAATCTTGTTAGGTAAGCACAAAATTCAACCTTCGCAAATACCACAGGCAACACCCGCCCTTCGAGTAATTTCTGCCTCCATCGTACAAAGTTCACCGCGTTGGCTCGTATGAAGGGTGCGGGCACTTCGCGAAGCCCGACCTAAAGATGAACAGCAAAAATAAATATACGAAGTGCCCATCTTCCTGAACCTGGTGGGCCGCTTTTCCCTTGTAGTCAGGCTCGTCTACGATCCAGTCCTCCGCGCTGCCGAAGCACTTTATATATACCCGCATCCCCCGCCCGTTCGTCAGAGCTATACGGATGAGCCACTGGAAATTGGCGGACGCCGATATAACGAGTTCCTCGTGTGCCCCACTGACGGGGCTGGGCGGCCTTGTCTCCTCCGTCGCGCCGCGTCTGTCCACACCTGCGATGCCGTGGCTTTCGCTCCAGTGGATGCCGTTATACGATATACGCCTCCTGGCCTGCCACCTTTGCAGGTCTTATATACTGGCACGCGCCACCGAGACGTAGGCTCTCTCGCCGCTTCTTCGCTTCTGTGGTTGACACGTTGGCGTGAAGAAATTGACGACCCATCGAAGCGATGGCTGATCGCCAGTCGAACATCGGCCGCCTTTGTCTGCCTCTGGCAGAGCTATAAGCTCCTAGTGGGCAGTGTCAACGTTGCCTCACGTCCTGGCTATACGAAGCCCAGCCTGTCAACAGCTCCTGGTTCTTGCGGAATATGGTTGACCTGGCGAGGGAGAGCGCCAGCCCCAGAAGGAAGCTTCATTTTTCAGTATTTTCATTTTAGGTTTTTATGATACACATGGAATCCGCTGTTTCGGCAGCGAGTACTGACGATGGTTTCTGGAATATAATCACACGCCCTGCTTATTGCTCCCTACAAATGGGCACACACCATACACACAATTTCCTACTCCGCAGACATCATTAACTTCACAAGCTTAATTTTGCTGGTGCTGGAAGAAAAACCATCAGCCTCTGGGAAATTCACTCGTGAGTTGAAGTCAACCGACCCATCGACAGACCTATCAACCAAGACAACCAACAAACAAACTGTCCATCTAAAAACAAAATAAACTGGAAGCCATGATCTGGACATTTCTGCGCTAAGTTCCCAATAATACTTTCTCTTATCGGCTCAGAAGGTAGTCATAGTCAGTCTGATAGGCTGAAACGAAGGATTTAGGCAATGCGACATAATTGGAAAGAGCCCGATAGAACAAACAAGCAGCTGACTATAGCCAGCCAGGCATCCAACCAACACATCTCCGACCGACAAACAAAACCAACCCACCAGAAAGCCAAACCGCAGACAAACCGTGTAACTCTATAGGCATTGCTTGATATATATCTAGCCTATAGAGTGAACCCACGGAATATCTTCGACCAGTTCACCGGCTCAATCTGAACAAGGAATATTTTCTAGTTCTCAACAGCAGGAGTCGATGGAAACCTATATTCACGTATTCTCTATATCTAACGTACTCTCAAATAACTTGAATGAAGGCTTTGATCGCGTAAAGTTATCACGCAGCGAAACTAGTCTAAATAAAGGTGAATTTAGATAAAAGATAAGAGAGGAACACTAATGGAGAAAGATGGAGATATCGGCCCGACCTATTTCGCTTGTAAAAAGGGGTGAGGAAGCCGACCTGTCTTCTTGCTGGCTGACACATACTGCTTAAATTCAGTAAAGGCGAGGAAGCGTCCCTTTTAGACGCCTTACTAGTAAGTTGTCAACCATGGGTGAACAAGTAGGTCTGAGCCATGAAGCCAACGTTTTGACAAAGCGACTTGTTTTCGTTACTTTAAGTTTCCGTTTATACGTGCGAGCCCTTTGTCTAGGTTGAATTACTACCTAAGGACATTCATTCAGAAGAGCCGCGTACGTGCGAGTTGCGACAATTCCTCAGCACAAATATTGCGTAGAATGCAGATCGTATCGTGAGCTCGCATGGAACCACCCTTCAGCGCGGCAAATGACCTTTATTGACGGGCACGATCAACCGTTGGCGAAGTGCTTGCGACTACCACTCACACGAAAAAAAAAAAAAAAAAAAAAAAAAAGTAGGCAGCTTGCACTTGTGGTGCAAGGCTGGAGTAAACAGCGGAGTTAGTGATCGACCTAGCTTCTTTCAGGTTTTACTAGGCTTGGCTAAGTTTTGCTAGGAAATGCCAAGTGCTGCTAGGCACGGTATTCCGAATCGGCTCGCCGCCGAAGCGCAGATTCTCGCTTGGCCGCGCGACGCGCTTCAAGATGAGCGACTTCTTCTTCGGGTGTCCGGATCTTCTTTGGTCGCCCCATGCCAAGGCTACATGTACTCGCCACACAGTCAACGAGAGTTGTGCCGCCGTCGTCGCCGCTTCGAGCTTTATTTCCCCGGTGACGTCCCGGCCAAGCTGCGCCTCCACACTTGCCGGGGCGGGGCTGGTCGAAACCTGCCGAGCCGCCGCCAGAGGCGCTTGCTGCAGGCATGGACACCGCGCGCGTTCGGCACGAACGCGGGGAAACGGAGAAACGTGGACGGCGTTGGCAGCAGCCCTGCGCGTTGCCTCGTTGGTGCTGCTACAATTTTTTTCTCTCTCACTCTCATTTTCTCTTTCCTTCTCCCGAGCATTGCGTGCGCCGCGCGCATGCTCTCCTTCCCTCTCCTTAACGTCCCATGTCAAGGCAACATGTGTTCGGCACGGAGAAGAGGCGAAGGACACGCCGCTCAACGAGGTGATTTCTAGGCAATGCAGCGACGTCATTGCTCAGCGAGGTTTTGTTCTCGACACACGGACTGAAGGTCGGCTTAAACATCTCCACTGCTAAAAAGCGCGGACGAACAACGTTCATTCGCTGCAGGGAACTACAAACTCATTAGAGAGTTTTAGAATAGGGACTCCAAAATTTTGGGGCCCCAAAGAGTTTTGCGGGTGTTAGCGTTGGGGCATGCAGGGGTGAAGAGTTTTAGAATACGGCTTTGCGTTTGCGAATAGCGTGTTGCTCTTGCAGCGCCACTACGGTGTCAAAGAAAGATATTATAAATATTAAAATGAACAATACCATTTGATGATAAGAAGAGGGATTTTGGCTTTCGTGTTTTGGCATTTAATTACAATTTAGATGTTATTCTATTAGCAGCAAGCGATTTGTTCCGCTTAATTTTGAGTAACCAACTTTACGTGCCTTCACAGCCAAGCAAATCCATATTAGGCTAAGGAGCCGTGAAATCGCCGATCAAATTCGGAATCAGCGGCGTCTAATGAATCAAGCGACATTGACAAGTCGCTTGACCCCACCTGTGGAACTTGCACCACGGGTGTGCCAGCCACAGCACACCACTTGCCATGGACATGCCCTGGCCTATCCTCACTGCGAAGAATCTGCCTTGCTGGGCTGCAGAGCTCAATCGTCACACTCAATGACTGGATCCTTCCAAGAGGGACCCCTCAACACCACAAAGCTATATATGACAGCTTGCTCATCTACCTTATAAGAAGCAAAACCAATAACCTAATCTAGACACCTCACCGGAAAAACCGCTGGGGTTGCCTTTAAATACATATACAATTTTTTCATTTAATAAACGTCTTTCTCTCTCTCTCTCTCTCTCTCTCTCTCTCATTACACAGGTTAGTTGAGAGAAAGCGATAACCGCAGTCACTTCTATAGATTGACGCGTACTCTGTGTAGACATTTAAACGACGATGACTGTATGTGCTTTAACTGACTCCGAGTAGTAGGACAGGGTAATTCGAAGACGAAGATGTCTCTGTTCTGGTGATTCTTAACAAGCTATTCCGCCGTCTTGTTCAACGTGTTGTCTCTTGTTCGCGTTGACTCGTGACAATATATATGGTACCTCCACCAGAATGTTACGTGTGGAAAGACACACACGAAATAGGCAATTTACAATATATTTACACTGGAACCAAACCGCCAGGCCGACACCTTGCTCGCGCCAAAAGCCCAGACACACTTCATCGTCTCGCGGCGGCTCGTCTCTTGAGCATCTCTAGATGATATCGTAATACTATCTTACGAGCTTCAGGCGTTACCATGAATCGAGCCCAGTTTGGTGCTCGGTTCGAGCCGTCGCTTCAATGGGCGCTACCATGTTTGTTGACGCAAACCTTTTGGGCCAGCTTTTGGGGCTCCCGCTAAATCAGTGAAATAGCGTGCCCGACGCAAAACCCAAACACAGTTTGCGTCTCGCACATGCGCAGTGGCTTCGACGCTATTTCTTTGGGGCCCCAAAACGTTTGGGGGCCCCTATTCTAAAACTCTCTATATGTCATGGGCACCTCCACCGGAATCAGCCGGCAATATGAGTGAAATTTTGCATGCAGTGAGCTCACCAGTCAGCTCCATTGCGGTCATTGAGTTAAAAAGTCATTCGTCAAACTTGGTCCAGTGCCTTATAAGCCATCAACCTTCACGTTCGAGCCTTAAAACCGCCGCTTAAATGCGCGTGTCACTTCCGTGCGTGAAAGGACACGGGTTAGGTTAGGCTGGTCAGACAAGTTTTCGTGGCACAAAAGTGACCAAGACTAATGCGCCAGACACGACAACGTTCGACATTTTCTTTATTATTATTGCGCACACTTAGAACCCCTCACCTTCACTTCGATGCATCAGTGGCTTCGCGGTCACACCGACTTGTATCCACTCTGACATCGTCGTTTGCACGACCGTCAGCGCGGTGCAACATCCCACGACTCACTGCAGCGCTGCTGATGGACGGACGACGGAGCGCGCGGAAAGGAAAAAGGGACGCATCAATCACGAACCCGCTCCAAATTGTTCCGGACAGAACATTCGTGCCGGGACAGGCATGAAACACGCATCTCGCAGTCCGCGCTCGGCTGGCGTAGAACGCACGCCACGACAGCCAGCTCGTTGTTCGACAACGTTCTTCAGAACTCCGAGAGGCCGAACCACGAGGCTGCGTAGCCAAGCTCCGGGACTGCCACGGAGCGAGCGAGCGAGCGAGCGAGCGAACGCAACGACGGGGAGAGTTCGCTCGTACGCAAAACACACTGACACTAATGCGATACACGAGCACGCCTCGCGCGCCGCGCGTCAGCTCAAAGACAAAAGACGACCGCAATCGGACGTCGTCGCTCGGAAGTCTCACGAACCGCTGCGGCTCTCCCTTGTTGCGCTGATACGAGACAGACCGAACACGCGGACGCGTTATATACAATGCATGCATGCATGGACGAGCAGTACGTACTACACGTCGCTTCGATTCTCGCCGCTATCGTGCCTGTATAAGTATTAGGGCCGCCCAGGCAAGCAAGCGCGTGCGTGCGCGCGCTTCGTCGTTTCAGAAGAAGGGGCGGGATGACCATGCGGGCCGTTTTCTGGCAGAACTGTGACGCGAGTGCAAAGACAAACAAAGTAAACGAGCGGAACCCGGAAATGCTGGGTCCGCGCGGCCTCTGTGCTCGCGCTGAAGAACGCTTGTTCTTCGGCGGGGGCAATGCGACTCTTCGCCGTGGCTTCTCCCATGCACTTTCGCCGCGCCGCTGCCTGCGAGAACGAAACGTGGAAGGAAAAGTCAGAGGCGCGTCGGTGAGGTAGAAAGTGAAGGGACTGGCAGGCCCGTTCTTCTGTGCAAATTTCTACGAGCAGTGAGTGAGTGACTGGATGGCGACGCATGTCGTTACGCACTGGCGCGCGCTCACTGCGTGTCGACCTTTGCATTGCAGATTTCTCGCTTCGTTTTGCTTTTGTGCTGCCGCGGCTGTTGCTGCTGTGACACTTTATTTGAGCTCGGCCGATGCGACCGAGGCTGGTGCGGCGCCGCACGCTTTGCCTGCCGCCGTGAAGGCTGGGCGTCAACGGAGGAGACGATGCGTGACAAATGCGTTTGAGGTTTGCCTGATTAACGGGACCGTCTAACCGAATTATCACGCGGTCGCTGTGGTAATCGTTTTAACCTCCGGAACGTAACGCATTGAAAGCGTCATTTCGTTTGCTGAGCGTATTTGCCGAACGCCCTACACTGCATCCTTCCTCTCCATTTCCGAAATTGCATGTGCTGCGAAGTTAAGAACAGAATGAACGGCACACACCTGACTGTGTAAGCAGGTCGTAAGTTCAGTGCAGAGCTGATTTCTAAAGAAGCCGGTGAAGTAAAACGCCTCAGAGGGCATCTGCAAAATGACTCGTTCTTATGTCTTACCTGCAGTATAATACTCTGCACATTCTTTAGATATTTCCACAAAAAATAATTATTATATTGAGACACGTACAGTCTGCCGTAAAAAATGTAAACACCGCTATCATCGAAAAAGTGTTGTACGACAGAGCCACGGACGTCGGCATTTCCTTTGGCCCAGTGTCGTGGCAAGCGAAATTTGTTGAATGTAGCGCCAATGAATAAGCTTGCAAGCACCGTCAGGACATTAGCGGCCTGTACGCTTTCGGGACAGGCTGTACACTTACTCTTTACGAATCGCGTCGTAACTCCCGATTGCCTAGCCAGCTGCAACAAAAGCGAGTAAGTTCGAAAAACTAAGAGCGAAAAGAACAAGGAGTGTAAACGAAGTCCCGATAGCTATTTACGGTTGAGATTAATTATTCGAATGGCTTAGCGATGGAATGACGTCATATGGTCCTTACTAAAAATACCTTTCCTCAGCTACCGTTTTTTTCTTTTTTTATGGTTCAGGGTGGAATCAGTTTAAGCAAATTGCGAACCACCGTACATAGTGAAATTGACTTATTAGAGCGATAGCTGTACTACTCCAGGTACAAACCCAGAAAACGCCTGGTTCCGTAACTCTGACCTTCAAGCTCAGCCAAGGTCAAACTGGGACTTAGCCTGCCACTACCGGCGGCTGCTGCGTACGCCGCGTGGGTGCCCACATCTTGAAAGCGATCTGCGATGTGGACAAAGTGCGCGGTCGCGCGGGCCTCTTTATCAAAGTGATCTGCGATGTGTGAAGAGTGCTGCTAGCTTCGTATGCGCTGTGCTTTCGACGCTTGATTCACGTTAAAGCGAGACGCAGCATGAAGGTCAATTCGCTCGCTTCTGCGGCCGCTCCGAGCAGCCTATGTGTCCTTTCATAAAAAAAGCAAAACCATGCTATCACTTGGCAAACTTGGTTTAACCGTGTTCAACCATGGCAAATTTTATTTGCCAGCATATTGGCATACACATAGCATCCACGGTATTGCAAATACGCGAACATTGAAACACCATTTAACGCATCATTGTGAATTCCGAAACAAACAAAAAAATTAACTCACTTGGCCTTTTGCGTGGTCATTTGAGCAGTGACTGAGAACATCAGGCTGCAGACCATCAGCGAATGAATGGTTCAAGGATACCGCAGGCACGTAGGCATACTTCCGTGCGATTTAAAAAAAAAAAGAAGAGAAAACGAAGCATTTATGATCTACATCATTGCTGCAGTTGTGGTCGTTTTATAAGCACAGGGGCCGGTACTTTGCCGCGAGACCAAAGTAAACAGCTATAGCCACATCCGCCATTAGCTAAACGACCCATCATGCTTCGACAAAGAGCTCCGAAAACGCCTTACGTTGCTTTGATAACGACGTCGAACGACGTTACGTCGAAAGGCGTGTCCTTTGGGACTACAGCGGGGCGAATTCCTGTAGAGTTGGGAGAGAAGGACGTGCATTTAGCTATTATTCGAAACGCGTCTATAGCTCGAAACGCGTCTTGCTTATATGACATTCGCAAGCGGGGCTCCGCTGCTTGCCCGTACTCTATGCACTAGTGAAAGTGGAGTAGACGTACAATTCCTTTTTTATTGTCTCTTGTTTTACGTGCATACGAAAAAAAAAAAACAAGCCTTCAGGGTTCCTTAAGTGTGTGTGCGCGCTAGCGTAGGTCAAGTTTTTCTGGTCACATTATTGCGTTTCGCCCTCTTCGAAATGCGGCCGCCGCAGCCAGGACTCGAGCCCGCAACCTCGTACTCGGCAGCATAACGCCACATAGCCAGTGAGTCGAATCGCGGTGCTTTTGGTCATGCCGTCAGTGCCCACTCTTCGTTTCGCACTAAACTGGCTCACATCGGCTTGAAAGAGCCACTCTGTGGAGTGCGCCTCTTAGGCTGTTCTTGGGCCTATCGTTTCCAGCAACGCTTGCGCGTTACCTCTTGCCCGTATGGCTCGCACATGCTACACATGACATAACGTACTATACGAACAACCTACTAAAATCCTCACGATGATTTATCAGAGCCCTCGCAAGGACATTGCGACAAGCATGCGCGCACGAGGGATACGTAGTCCTTCGCACGCACGTACCACGCGTGGACGCGCTGATTAGTTGAGGAAGTCACACTTTTGACAATGCGATGCCGCAACCACTTCTGAGACGGAGCGCGAGAAGTGTCTGTCCAGCACCGTAGGGGGTCGCCCCGACGTGCATATCGCGGAAGGAAACCGCGCACGCCATACGGGCGATGGCCATAGAAATTTCCATCACGTGCGCAGCGGCACTTTATACTGTCCGTGTGCACTTGGAACGTGCTTCGTGCTTCGAGCTTAACAGCGCACTAACTTCCTGCGCTCGTACCCGGCACCACCCACTAAACGCATAGCGCGGCGCGCGCGGCAGCTCTTCTTGGTTATACGCCTGCACCAAAGCCAACAAAGAGGACATGACACGACATGACCACGTTTCTTCCAAACCGAAATAAGAACGTTTCCTCCCTCCGAGTCTCAAGCTCTCGCGTATACTGCAGGTATTCACGACACCACCCTGGAGGCAAGACAAGACGATATGCATGCGCGTACCGCATAACCGGCTGCCGCTTGCAGTCACTAGAGTAGGCAGCTGCGCAGTGACGTGACGTTCGCCCATACACCAACAACCGCCGCTCGCGCGCCGTCCTCGTCGTCCGTAGTCTCGGGATGATGGGAGAGGACCTTCGCTGGGAGATGGGCGGGAGGTCGTTGTTTGGGTGTCAGACGCGTGCGCCGGCTTTCAGGCGGGCAAAGGCAGCGCAGCGCGGAATGCCGCTGCACGGCCTCTCACGCCTCTTTGATGCGCGCGCTTTGGCTTTTTTGCCCACTGTCTCCTCGTATATCCTCAGCGCCGCGCACGTTGCTTTACGCCTCTGCTGCTGCCGCTTCTGTTTCTTTTGTCTTTGACTCGCGTCTCGTTGTTCTGAGCCCTCGGACACCTGTACATGCTCGCTCGGACTCACAGGAAGAGAAGTGTAAGGCGGGCTTGCTGGCTGGCTGGCTTGCTTTCTTACGGGAGGGCGGGCTGGGCGCTGAAATATGCGGCACCAAGAAAGCCGGCCTCGAAGGAAAAAAAGAAAAAAAAGTCAAGTATGGAACCAAATCAAGAACGCAGGAGCTCCCTTGACAAGCGC
The DNA here is from genome assembly GCF_013339745.2 of Dermacentor silvarum. NCBI lineage: Eukaryota > Metazoa > Arthropoda > Arachnida > Ixodida > Ixodidae > Dermacentor > Dermacentor silvarum. The sequence goes on along the minus strand of NC_051161.1, from coordinate 42,984,064 downwards.
GACGATGATTCTTGCGTTGTGCGCAGAGAGCCAACGTTAACTCGTCCGTGTTCTTCCCACGCGGAGCCACGCGTGTTCATTCCACGCCCGCCCCGAACAAACTACCAGCTTGCTGTCTGGGTTCCGTTCTCCGTGGCTCGAACGGAAAGGTGCACGCTTCTTGCTTTTGCAAAGCGAAGCCACAGCCCAGTCCCAGGCGAATACTTCCCTGTGTACACGTGAAGAAAGGCGCCGGTTCGTGTGAATTGTCGTCACATACCTATTAGCGTCTTCATTGCTGTGCTTACTCTATTTGTTGTTATTCTTTCAGTCTATAGCTGGTACTGCTGTATATCATTCCCTACTATTTCGTTTTCCTTTTTCTTTTTTCTTCTTTTCCTCAAAAGCAAGCAACTTTTCCACGCGCACTAGTTCCATTGCTGTCTTTTACAACCACTTCCTAGATGGCTGACTGTAATGTCTTGCATTTGTACCTCGCCGTTTTGCCGTTTATACATCTGCAGTGAAAGAATCGTCCTCGGCTGCCCTTCTGTAGGTGTGGCGGCACTCGAAAATGAACGGTTACATGACGAGTGACTTCCCCCGCGCTAATGTTCTGGCGCTCATTTCTTGCAGCAACGTCCGCACTGACGGAAGGCCATTGTCTTTGCTTGGCCGGAAAGCTCCAGCAAGCGAAGAAAAAAAGATGGGAAAGAAAGGGCAAATTGAAGCGGTCACATTTCTTCTTTTTTTTTTTTCTTCTCTTTTTCTTTCCATCAACAGCAAGCTCCCCGCTGAGGAGCAAGTTTCTTGTTTAAGAATGGCCGCATTCTTACCCTTTAGAAACTGGGGCCTGATTCACTGCGTCTTTTGTTCGTAAAAATGGTGTCATTAGCTGGCCGTGTTCACAAATAACATGTTCCCAGTCATGAGTGGCAGCCTCATAAGAAATTTCGCTCGTGTGCGAATTGCTTTGAAAATAAGAGCAGTGATTTTGATAATTGAAAATTGACAATTACGGGGTTTAACGCTACGGAGCAGCGCAGTCGGTTATGACTCGTGAGGGACGCGGTAGCGAAGGGCTCCAGATTAAACTTGACCACGTGATGTTTATTAACGTCCACTCAAAACGCAGTTAATTTCAGGCTGTCCCCTCGTACTCAGCAGTATAGAACGCCAGAGCCACTGAGCCACCTCATAAGGGAGCTCTGAATTTTGCCGTTACATGCATTGTTCTACGATGAAAAAACCAAATTCAGATACTTCGTACGCCTAAGCTACTCGCTGACATGAACTATAATATGCAATATTCTTGCTTTTGTGGATTTGAAGAAAGTAATAGCAGATTCCTAAAAATAGCACTGTCGCCTTGAAGATGGTCTCATGTTTAGTGATAATTTTGGTCACATTCGACGCGGAACAGCAACAAACTTCATAATTTTACTGTCCATGCACACTCCATACGCTTTCTTATTACCTGCTGATGAACTTTGCCTCCTCGAAATGAGTTGATAGTGCATGCGTGCGTGTGTGTGCGTGTGTGTGCGTGTGTGTGCGTGTGTGTGCGTGTGTGGGCGCTTACGCTCGTCACATTTCAACTAGATGGTACACTGCAAGAGTGGCGAAAAATTTGTGTTAGGCTAAAACATTATGAACATTATCTTGATAACAACTTTATTTTAATCAGTAAATACGATAGGGAAAGTGATAAACAAAAGCGACATCTCGCCTGATAAGTTTACGCTATATCATGCAGGCGATGGGCAACATGTAGTATACAGCTGAAAAGGGGTCGTGCTGAAGGTCTAAGATAGCGGCACAGAAGCACATTAACTAGGTAAAATCGGTAAAATAACAAATGCTCTAGTTTTGATCGAGCAAGCGCGCCCAATGTTCCCAGTGTAAACAAACTGTCGGAAGGGCGAACTTCCGTACCTTTCAAAGCACATTCTTCTAGGTGCACTCATGAGCTGGCAGCAACGTAAGAGATCGATATACGGAAGCACTAATGCGGCTCGCGTATGCCGTCTTTATGCTCTTTTGAGAAGGAGGGCAGGTTCCATTCAACGGGTCACAGGACCACATGGCTGTAGAAAAACCGGCAGGCATCGAATTCTACATCCGCGTAAGAATTGCGACCACGGTTCGTTGCATAAGACCTGTTCGTACGCCGGTTATGCCATAACTTCGCTCATAGGCGAAGCAAAGTACGAAAGCCGCCGGCTAACAATGTTTTGAATAAGGCCACGCTGCAAGCGGCAAGCGCCAAATCCTTCCTGTTCGGCATTTTTTTTTTTCCTCAGGAAGAGAAAAAAAAAAGTATGAACAGTCTTATTCGGCACACACAACACTTCGATTCTTTACCGCTGAGGTTACAAAGCGCCGATACACAAGGGCTGGCATTTCCTTCACGAGGCTGAATAGAAGTCTTTCACTATACTGCGCACTTCTCAATGGCGCAATTCAACTTCTCGTCACTGTCCTTCCGTCTCGCTCTTCGCTGTGTATCGGAGGTGAGTGAACGAGGTGCGGGATTTCGCAAAAGCCTGGCTCAGCGAGCGCGCACATTCAGGAAAGTCGGTTGCTGGTCCAGTCGGTGCTGTTTACGTAACGACATATCTCGAACGAGGCGTGTTATATCTTAGCTTTCTTTACTACACCACCTTTTCTGGTCCTGTTCAATGCGTTTTTACTGCAGTGATGGCGTAAACCCGTGATATATCTGTGACAAAGGGGTGTCGCTGAAATGCTTGACCGATTGATTGGGAGCCATGCACGAGCGGGTAATAACAGTTCCAGGGTGCTTTTCGTTTGAACGAGTGTGGGTGTGTAGTTGACGGCATCCCAAGGCGTATTAGCGGAGCTGTATTCGTTGGTCCTCTATGGCAGGCGTCCTCTATGTGGCCCTCTATGCGATGCGCAAAGAGCGATGGAACTAAAAATGTTAGGCGTAGCGTTAAGAGACAGGAAGAGAGCGGTGTGGGTCAGAGAGCAAATGAGGATTGCCGATATCCTGGTTGACATTAAGAAAAAAAAATGAAACTGGGCAGGCAATGTAATGGGTAAGGCAGATATCCGGTGGACCATTGGAGTTACAGAATGGATGCCAAGGGAAGGGACGCGAGGTCGGGGACGGCAGAAAATTAAGTGGGGTGATGAAATTAGGAAATTTGCAGGTGCAAATTGGAATCAGGTAGCGCAAGAGAGGGGTGACTGAAGATCGCTGGGGGAGGCCTTTGTTCTGCAGTGGACATAAAAATAGGCTGATTATGGCGATGAGGACTACGATAATGATGATGATGGTGATGATGACAGGCATGTTCAGTAATTTACGGCGTGTAGAAACAGCTAGGTTAAAGCCAGGCCTTTTTTTTTTTTTCACAGAGAACCGTTCCGTACTAAAGAAAAACAAAACAATCAGGCGTTATAGGCGGGCGCTCCTGGCACAGAACAAGTATAATAGGGGACCTATAGAAGAAGCTATCGTCTTGGAGTACACTTGAAGAGGATGATTACCATTTTAACTGAAATGATGATGACGACGACGAAGATGATATGGAACCCATACGTGCAAGAGATCAGAAGATGCGATAGTCACGTTCTCACTTTCCTGCACTCGTGTTTCGCAATCGAAGTTCCTCGGGCGCTCGCCATCGGTGAGACCTGAATCAATACTCCGGAAGCTACTTTGATTAAGCAGAGGTCGTCGTCAGCCGCTTTTCATCATTTCTTAAGCATTCACCTGTGACAAATTTCTGTTTCTTTTTTACGTTGCTTCACAATATACGTCCACTGGGACTCGTTGGATTGCATATTCCAAGGATTTCGCGTTCGGGCAGAGTCAGGTGTCATAACTTCCTGCTCGAAACCGAGGGGAAGGGGGGGGGGGGGGGGGGCAGCACTTCACCCGTTACTTTAGGTCTTCCTGCGAATACATTAGGTGTTTTTCACCGATTTCCAAACCCCTTAAGCGCTGAGGAAGCGTTGCGCCGGCTGCGACGGCGATGTCCACGCCAGGCCGGGTCGCGTCGAGGGTTTTTCGCAAAAGGTACGGGTGGGGTGAGAGAGTGAAGAGTTGAGCTGCGGAATACACCTGCCCTTTGCGTTTCTTGCCGCTTCTTTTTCCTCTCTTTTCCTTCTCCTGACAGTGAGGAGGGGTCAACTGGAGGGGGGGGTCATGCTCGGCGTCAACGTCGGCCACTTATCGAGGTCAAGGAAAGTTTGCCATTGTCGTTGTCGTTTTCAAGCTCACGAGCCTAGCGCGCGCACACACAGTGAGACGCGTAGAGACGCGTGAGCTTTCGCCAACGGCAGCGGCTGCCGGCTGCGCTTCTCTTGTACGTCAAAATAATAAATAAAAAAAAACGCCTCCCTAAATACAGACGAAAAGAGAGGCCACGCTTAGCCTACTTTGAAGAAGCCCCTCTAAAGTCTGAAGCTTTCTCCGTTGTCGTCGCGCACCTCTAACACGTACCCCTACCGCTCCTTCCACTACCTTCTTTTTCTTCGTCATTGTTTTTTTTTTTCATTTTTTTTTTCAAGACGCAGTTTAAGACAGAGCGGTTTCATGCAGGTAGTTGAACCCTCTTCGCGTCGTCTTCACTCCGACTAAGTAGAAAGAGAAACACGAAAGGTGCGCTGCCGCGGACAAAGTGAGAGAAGTTCCTGGGAAACAAAGATAACATGTGTTAAGGAGTTGAGGATAATGTCGAGCAGTCGCTCGTGGGTGTTCTTCAGCCGGCGTTCCACTGCAGCGCGAACCAAGAGAAGAAGAGCTAGCATGGCTCCTTCGCTGTGTCATTAACCTCTCGCTCGCCACCCACGCGAAAGTACGCGAAAAGGTTTTGGCCTCTGGTTTAAGTATGCACACTCCAGCCGTTTGCTAGAAGCTCGATGGCTGAAGGTATATACTGCCTCTGAACTGTAAAGAGCTGCAGACATGCCTCCGAAAAAAAAAAAAAAAGCACGGGACAGGTCGCGATACTTAAGAGGCGTTTCGTGCTAATATTCACTCACCCATGTCAGATTCCCTCGTTAACTAACGCATTCGAAGGAGCCAAATGAGAAGAAGAGGAAATAATCGTCAGTCCAAAGTGAGCGTTCTTAAGCGGAGACTCAGATGCAAGACCGTTCCTCTCGAGACGAAGGCATCAAACAGCAAACGTTGGCATCAAACAGAGGCTCTCATGACAAAAAAAAATTATTTCGATAGTCTAGCAGAAGGTCTGCAGAACATAGATACTGTGAAGTACAAAGAACTACTGTATAATAATAAAAAATAAAACATAAAGCGGCAGAAATCACAAATCTGAATTTGTGATTTGAAGTCTGTGAAGTCTGTATTTAAATAATAGCGTAGGTGCCCACCTTCGGTAGAACCTGTAGTAGTAGTTTGTTCTCATTTTTATAATACCTGTCGGTATTATACGCCGGTTCTTTCCTGTTCCCCCCCTTTTCCTTGCCCCCATTGTAGGGTAGCAAACCGGGCGATCGTCCTAGTTCAACTCCCCCATTCCTCTGCTCTCTCTCTCTCTCTCTCTCTCTCTTAGCATTATCTGAGCATCGAACAAAATAAATAAACGATGAAGAAACAGGACTGAGAGAGGGTTCCTAAGTCCGAGATGCAAGCCTCGGCAACCTTTAACCCTCAGGCTTGTCTTTTCGGCATATAGGGGTCGCTGTTGTTTGCTATTACCACGATAAGCAGTCTCTGTACGGCTTGAGATAACAGGGCGTGATACCTGGCAGTTCTTTAGCGGACCCTTCATTGGAGAACGGCCCCGCTAAAATATCCCAGCGAAGTAGTACTGCTGACCTGGGCGCTTCTTCGTCGGTCATAGTTTCCGCGTTATCTTCAAAAGTCACCACATTGACCTCCTTGATTTCGGAAGGGAGGCTTACGGTCCGTGTTGCGTGAGAGGTTCTCGTAAAGCATCGTCACCGCGCATGCCGGAACAAGGCAACAAATGAACGACTGCCTTACAGCGACGCCACGTTCCCTCGGAAGAGAATAAGTGCAAACGAAGATGCGCCACGTCAAAGCTCTCAAATAATTCGCCATATATCGTAGGCTTTTTTAGGTCGCATTCCCAATGTCTTTCGCACTTACAAACGGTCACTAAGAAAAGGGTCATTCTCCGCCAAATCAACCAGCGTTCTTTTTTTTTTTTTCGAACGTCATAGATATAGCTGAAAACAGTTCCACATTCTTTTTAAAGTGCAGAACTCGTTCTCTTTTATTTCGTTTATTTTACTTGCACAGTATTTTTAAAAATTTTGGCGGCAATTTAGGTTTCCTGCCCAGCTGAGCTAGAAGGCACCAATCAACATCTTTTCTTTGTCTTTTTCTTTCAGAGCCAAATTGCGTGATCCAGTCGGTCAACTGGTGTGTATGACAAGACAATGCAATGATTTGACTATCAAAATATCCATTTTATCAAATATTTGAATACTTTGAGTGCTTTTCGCACCGGCAATAAAACTGCAAAGTTCGAATTTATTTTTGCATGACGCAGGAAATTCCAGAAGGCACGAATTAAATATAGAATGGTAGCCCGGTTGACATAGTATAGCCTAAAAATATTTGAAGGTTTAGCCGATCGCCTGAAAAAAAAAACAACTGTAGAGCTCCTACCCCTCCCCCCCCCCCCCTTTTTTTTTCCAAAAAAAAAAAAAAAAAGCTTCGTGTTCAAGGTAACGAAAGCAACCTTGATGGTTGGTCAAAAATATATATATGATACATCATTAGATAGCTCTACATGTCTGCTATGCATGTGAGAACTTACAAGAAGGTATTATTGTGTAAACGCGAAAAAAAAATATTTTTTGAATTTTTGTCTCAGCTCCGGCACTTCTCCGACTGGCGCCCACGCTCGCCAGCCTGGGATGCAGGCGACAAAGCTGGCTTCGTCTGAAATGGTGTTATGGTCTGCGTTTGATTGCCAGGAGACAACCGCTCTAATGCAATACGGCGTGTGCTGGGTGTGTGCCAGGTGAACCACACAGCCATTGCACATGGAATACCACGACGTGGTAATTTCAACAGGGAGTCCTGCAGAGTTGAAAGGTACGTTTCAATGGAGTTCATAAATAGGAATATTTGCACTAAGGTAGCCAATACATCCAGAGAGAGCACTGATATCGTTCACGCAAACATTTTAAAAGATATGTCGCACTGCAAGGCAGTGCGACATATCAATATGCAGTGCGACATACAGGGAGCAAGACTTTGTGCCTTGCTCCCTAGAGCACAAAGACTGTCATAAGACGATGCAAGTAGAAAGCACCTTCGTAATTACAACTGAAAGCTTACACGAGCGTGAACAAAATATTCTTGTGTTGCGTGTTAAATCTGTTCGACAGCCTGAACATGCTTAGCTATAAAATTCATATGTGCTCCTCAGACTGATGTGCTCAGACGTAGTTGACGTCCACTTTTCGCATTTATAAAAAAAAGTCGAGGCTGCAGCGCTTGATGTCGACTGTATACATATCGATAAAAAAGTGGCCAGTCACAATTTGTTGAATAGTTTCTCGGGCTTATTTTATTAACCATTTCTCCTTGCTAGACGGCAAGGCTTCATATACGTATTTATGCTGTCTGCGCGATCCGCGTACGAACATTTCAAAACACAATTTTTCCAGTTTAGTATTATAGTTTTTCGTAACTTCTCACAAGTATAGCAGGCATGCAGAGCTATCTAATGATGTATCACATATATGTTTTTAGACCGATCACCAAAGCAACGTTTCTGACGTAGAAAACAAAATTATTTGTACGAAAATTTTACTTTACCGTTATTTTTGAGGCGATATACAAAACCATCAAACCTTCAAATATTTTTCGATGATATTATGTCAACCGGGCTACCACTGTATACTTAATTTGTGCCTTTTGGATTTTCCTGCGTTCCGAGCAAGGAATTCAAACTTTGAAATTTTACTCGCTTTTGCCGGTGCCAAAGCACTCGAAGTGTTTAAATATTTGTAAAAAAAATGGCTATTTTGGCAGTCACAGCACTTCATTTTCTTGCCATACACACCATCTGAATGTCTGGATCATATCACATGCCTGTAAAAAAATATAATTGATTGGTGCGTTCTAGCTCAGTTGGGCAAGAACAATAAATATTTGCCAGAATGCAAGACAAATTTTTGCAAGGCACATAAACGCGAAGAATAAGTTTCTAACTTCAACAAACATGTGTAAATTTTTTCAGCTATATTTGTGGCGATCGAAAACAACGTTGGCTGATTTGGCGCGGAATGACTCAAAATGTACCGGCAGTAGCAGAGGTGAACGGGCAGATATAGCGTTCTGCTGTTGTGCATGAGCTCGTGTGTTTTATTGCAAAAAAAAAAAAATGTCTACGTAGTGCGCTCTCACTTTTGGCGTACATCAACGCCCCCGAAATAGTGAAAACTCGATGGCCTCCAGAACGGTGTCTCTCTAATAATCCAAGTGTTGCTTTCGTATAGCATGTTGCTCCAAGTCACATAACCTGACATCAAGCTGTATGCTTTTCATGCAATGCTTTGCGCGTCACTGACGTTACGCATGAAGACACGTTTCTCGGTCTGTTTATATTTCTTTCGTATCTGCAGCAAAACAAGTTCACTGAAAGGGAAATAAATAAGTACGACTTAGCACTCCGAAATTTTAGAGAACAATCCTTCACGGCATTGATACGGCTTCCGTGAATCCGAGAATTCAGGAATGCTGTAAAGGTTCTCGTTAACTGGTCACGTGATGTCGTATACACGTGAAACACGAAACGTTTGCACGATGTGTCTGCACGTACTTACTCCACCAAAGAGCGCTTTTAAAGCTGGCTTCTCCATAATAACACTGACTGTGTGGTAAAGCCCACCTCTGTATTTTTTTAAATGTTTTATAGAGGATTGTGTGTACATCAGATTAAAGAAACGCGGCGGTCTGGAGTTCGAATTTACGAAGGCAGCCGGCTATTGCTGGTTCATTCTCACGCAGGACAACGTTAAGGAGCCACAGGACCTTTGCATTTCTTGTTTAAGTACAGCACGGATATAACGGTTCACACCGAAAGAACTGCAATAAGACCACACACGATCATTCCAGCTGGCGACGTCTGTAAGTCAAGCGCAAACCAAACGAGTGGTGCTCTAGGGTGCGAAATTGAGCGCGCCCGCACGTCCAAGTGAGGTGCCCGGTCAAGCGTCGACAAATTTGAAGAACAATTTGTCTTACGCTTACGCCGCGTTCGTTGGAGGTGGATGACGTGCGTATACGGGAACGGGTCAAGAAGATAAAGTGGACTGTTAAACGTTCAGCCCGGCTCTCATCCCGAAGGATACATTCTGCCGTTAACCGGTCATCCGGGGGTGTGCTGCGTGGCCAGAAGTTTATTTCGGTTGAAACTAGTTTCTCTACTTTTTGTCCGTTCTCGCGGAGATTAAGAAAAATTACTGAGGTTCTGACGCCGAACAATTTCCAAGGCGACGATACATAAAACAGTAACCATTTTTCATTAAGGAAGCCCATTACGCAAAAATAGCGACGTGACATTGAAAACAGAAAAGAGGGAGGGAGCAAAGGAAAGCCTGCAAACGACTTGGAAGCCAAGGCTGCAACCGTCCACAAACGACGTGGGACCCCACTAGTCTCGTCCAGCTAGCTGTGCGCCTCGGCGGGCAGGCAGTCGTGTGTGGAGACTTTAACGCCCATCACACAGACTGGGGCAGTCGGAGCTGCACCCGCCGAGGCAAAGCCCTCACCGAGGCCATCAACCGAGCGGGACTGCTCATCCTCAACAGCGGAGGGCCCACCTACGTCCGTCATGGAGTGAACACAGTCATCGACCTCACACTCACCACAGAGCAGTGCACCTACTCCTGGGCCACAGCTCCAGACACCTGGGGGTCGGACCATTTTCCCATTGTGATCAGCCCGGTGTCTGGGAGCAGGCCACGGTCAAGAACATACCATGTCACAGACTGGTCCCTGTTCAGGAAGCACTGCAGGGAGTTAGTCGATGGCTGTGACTTCTTGAGTGCCATAGCTAAGTGTGCGCAGGCGGCCAGCGTTCAGTGCTCTGCCCAACCACATACCCCTGCCCCGGACCTGTACCTGCTGAACATTCGTGCCTCCAGACGCCGCGCAGAGCGCAGAACCATCCGGACGGGTAAGGCAGAGCACTGGACCGACTACCGACGGGTGGATGCCTGCTGCAGACGGCAGGCTCGGCGCAGGAGGAGCCAAAGTTGGAGCAGCCTCTGCTCCACCATCAGGGACAGGTCCCGGGGCCCCCTGGCCTGGCGACTCCTGAAATCCCTCACCAACAGGAGGACGAGCCGCCAACCAGTCCTTGCCGTGGCCATCACGCTTGGGATCAGCGAGGAGGCTCTCGCGGAACTTCTGGCAGACCGCTTTGCTCCCCCTGCTCCCCGGACTGCTGCCATCCTACCGGTCGGGCTGCCCCCTGCCAACCAGCCTACCTGCCTTCAATGCCTCCACCCAGAGTGGACATGCAGCCAGGTGGCCACGATCTGCGACGAGCCACTAACACTCCACTTCAGGCGGCCCTACGGAGAGGTAAGCGTCGCAGCGCACCTGGAGCTGACGGGGTCACAACGCAGATGCTGCGGAACCTGGCCGCCAACGAACAGCAGCGCCTGCTCGACTGCTTCAACGAGACCTGACGGTCAGGGCAGGTGCCAGAGTCCTGGCGCTTGGCCATCGTGGCCCCCATCCTGAAGGCCAGAAAGCCGGCCGGGGACCTGTCGTCCTACCGGCCGGTCTCCCTCACCTCTGCGGCTTGCAAGGTCATGGAGGCCATCGCCCTGGTCCGGCTGGACTGGGTGGCTCGTGCCAGGGGCTTCCTGGTCGACCAACAAACAGGCTTCCGGCGCCAACGATCCACTGCAGACTCCATTGCAGACGTGGTCTCCACACTGGAGGAGGCCAAGGCCCGTGGAGACATCGTACTCTTGGTGCTCATCGACATCAAGGGAGCCTTCGACGGCCTGCCCCACCCAGTCATCCAGCAGGCCCTGGACCTCCTCGGCATTGGGGGAAACCTGCGGCGCTTCATCACGTCCTTCTTGAAGGAACGCACACTCTAGGTACGTGTGGGGAAAGCAAAGAGCTCTCCTCGTGCAGTGGCGGCAGGCGTTCCGCAGGGGTCTGTGGTGAGTCCCTTCCTGTTCAACCTGGCCATGGCTCGGCTGCCTGCCGCCCTGCCGATCGACCCTCACTTTCCTGTCGAGTCCTCGATCTATGCAGATGACATCGCCCTGTGGGTCCGAGGACGACCGCAGCACCTTCGCAGCGCACGCAAGGCCCTGCAGCGAGCCTTGGACACTGCAGCGGCCTACCTGAGCAGCATCGGCCTGGACATCTCGGCCGAGAAGACGGAGGCCATGCTGCTCCACCCGCGAGCAGCCGCTCGCCGCCAAGCTGCCCGGCTGCACCTGCAGGACGTCGCCATCCCCTGGAGCACGGCAGTCACATACCTGGGGCTACGCATTGACCACCGGCTCACCTGGCTGCCTGCTGCCAGGGCCCTGTACGCGCAGGTACTCCGGGTCCTCAAGGCCGTCTCGCAGCTCCTCGCCCGCGGACAAGGCTGCACAACCAGGTGGGCCTTGCAACTCTTCGATGCAGCAGCCACCTCACGCCTGCGGTATGCCCTCCCACTGGTGGCGCTACCACCACCCCACCTGAAGAAGCTAGAGCTGCAACACCGGGCAGCAGTTCGGCTCTGCCTAGGTGTTCCGCGCAATTCGCAGGTCGCTGCCACCCTGGCCGAGGCTGGAGCGTGGCCCTTGCCGCGGCTGCTCCTACAGCAGGGCCTGCGGCACATCGACCGACTCCACCATGCTGCAGACGGCGCTGGCCTGCTGACCCGCTTGCGCTCACGGCCTTCCTCGCAGATGGGGCGGCTGTGCTGCCTGTACGAGGAGGTGATCGGGAACCCCCCCCCCCCCCCAACACAGTGCAGCTGCCCCCACCCCAGAGACCTCCTATCGCCATCACCACGGAGCTACCAGGCATCACCAAGCGGCGATCACCGACCTGCGCATTGCAGCAGACGGCGGCCTCACTGCTCCACGAGGACCTTGAGGGCCACCTGCAGGTGTTCGTCGATGGCTCCGTGGTCCCCGACACAGGCTCGTCGACGGCGGCGTGCATCATACCTGCCCTGCAGAAGAGTAGGCAGTGTCGCCTTCCAGCCCATGCGAGCTCCACAGCAGCGGAGGTAGCAGGCCTCCACCTTGCTGTCGACCTGCTCACAGCGGAACCCCCAGAGACTCCAGCAGCAATCTTCTGCGACTCCAAGGCAGCCCTCTTGAGCCTGCAGAGGCCGGAGAGGACGAGCCTGGGGGTCGCCCTCCTCTCAACGCGACTGGCGGCACTACAGGATGCAGGTTGCCCGGTGTCCCTGCACTGGATCCCCGCTCATGTAGGCATCCCGGGCAACGAGGAGGCTGATGCCCTAGCCAAGAGTGCCCACCACGGTGACGTCCCCTTGAGTGCGGCAGTCACAGCCGCGGACTTCACGAGGCTCCGACTTCAGAGGCACCTCCAGGTGTCCCATCCTGACAAGCGCGTGTCCTTGGAACACCCCCCACGGCAGCTACCACAACGCGGCCTTGCACGGAGGGAGAGTTCGCTGCTACTCCGGCTGAGAATCGGCTGTTGCTGGACAGCCGCACGACGCCATCGGCTTGGCCTCATCGCCTCACCTGCCTGCGCCTCCTGTGGTGAGCCAGAGACACTGGAGCACCTCCTGCTGGCCTGCCCGGCACACAACCAACCCCGTGGACTGCTCCTGCAGGAGTTTCGCCGCCTTGGACTTCCCACCACACGACAGGAGGACATCCTCTTCCCCCGTCGAAACCACCTCCCGGCCCTGCTCAGCGTAGTTGAGTACCTGGACTCATCAGGGCTCTCAACAACTCTCTAACACCGCCAGCACACATGGATGACCTTGCGGCCATCCATGGGTGCTGGCTCCTTTCTTTGCAGGCCCTCCGGCCCTGCCCCACCACCCAGCCTTGGACTGGCTGACCACACCAGGCCAGCTGCGAGCTGTCAAGGCCCTACCCTCCGGATGGCGTGACCCCGTTCCTGCCCGCCGGTCTGCTTCGCCCCTGCCATGGCGACACCAACACCTTCCTCTACACCCTCCTTTTCTCCCACTCTCCCTTCCCGTTGGCGCTGAGCCGTGCTCCGTCAAGTGCTGCAGAAGATAGCGCCAACCCCTTCCTTTCCAAATGAACCACTTAGTAGTAGGCTGCAACAATCCCGTTTATAACGTGTACGCTATATAACGAGCGAGAATTCATGCTTGTTCGTGTGCTCTTACAGCGAAGCTGTGTATGGCTATGGTGAGTGAATGAGTGAAATAACTTTATTGAGGTCCAGAGAAGACGCAGGGGAGACCCCGTGTCACCCGGCTAGTCCCACGTAGGGACCGCCAAGCCCAGCTTGACGGCCCGATCACGGGCACTCTGGACGGCCAGGGTCTGGTCGTTGAGTTCGGGGCTGCCCAAAAGCGCAGCCCACCTATCCTCGCCGAAGGCGGAGCCGATGGCTTCACACTCCCGCAACACATGGTTCAATGTTTCCGTTAGTCCACAGGCAGGGCAGTCCGCACTGGGTTACCTTTCAGGGTATATAGCGTGAAGAACCGCAAGGTTAGGATACGCGCACGAGCTTGTAAAAGTCGAAGGGTCACTGCCCGCGCCCTGCATAAGGCAGGGTTCTGTATGCATATGGCTAGGGTCCCGTTGACTTTTCGTGTGCGTAAGCAAAACCTCAGGTCCCGCGCGAGCGCGCTCGTGCCACTGCTTGCGCGTTCACCGTCATCTCTTTCTACAGCTGGCTTGTCGGCGTGAACGTGTTCGTGCCACTGCTGGTATATAATAAAGGTTTCTCAAAGATTTGCCGCTGTGCGGCCCACGTCGGCCATGTCTACGTTCGCACCACCCTCTCTTTGTCGACGTTCCAAGCGGTTGCGTATCTAGTTTCCTTTCCTTGCACTATCCCGTGGTGGCGGAATGTAAACAAAGCAGAAAGACAAGTTGCCGTTCTCCATTTTGAATTCCCCTTCTCTTCTGTCGTCGTAATGGGGAGGGAGGCTGCGTATAGTCCGGACTCCCGAGTAGCAACGCGCCTATGAAGAGCGACGGCGAGAACAGATGCGAGAGTGCAATTGGCGCGGGTGGGCCGCAAACACCAATCGTCCACCGATGAAGACAAATAACGACCACCGATCAAGAAACTAAATCTGTGTGCGTACCTGTCCTCACGATGACCACCGATCAAGACAATAAGTGTGTTCGTACCTTGGTTGAAAAATCCTGTGCCATGTCTGTGTCGTGGGCTAAACAGCTTCGCTGGTCATCCACCTTCATAGAGCAGAATGGCTCATGATTTTTTTATGTGGTACAGATCGTGTTTATAGGTAACACCTCTTGCATATATAGCACCACTATAACGTTTTAATTAAGATGGATTTCCCGAATCGGCAGATATTGCTGCGCGACAAATCACAATGCTGAGATATTTCCACTACTTCCCCTAGCTATTTACCTGCACAGGTGCTTACGTTATGACAATTAACGCTATTGCTAAGTTTAAGCCAGGTAGTAATAATGTGTTATCTGTTAAGCTGAAATCCGGAAAATAGCAACAGTTTAGAGATATTCATCTCGAAATGCGTTATGATATGTATTGGTGTACCGTCTAACAGTTCCACAAAAAGTCTCACTCCCGCACACTTCGAAACTAAACTAAGTTTAACGCTAACGCGTTTATTAAACAGCTTCAGGTGACAGCTATATCTCGAAACGCAATTTCTTTCCAGTGAATGCGAGGTCATTATTAGCAAGCGACGTTTCTGAAACTGCAACATACGCACTAAAGTGAACAATCAGAAAGTTAATGAGTACAACTTTCTAATTCAGCGATCCAAACATTATCATTTATCTTACAAGTAATGTCGGTCTCTAGCAGTAGTCCACATTACTATGCGGGACAGCGCATCTGCCACATTTGATATGAGAAAAAAAGTTCTACATATAAAAGTAAAGCGCGCGCGCACACACGCACGACCAGACACGCACACGCACACGCACACACACACACACACACACACACACACACACACACACACACACACACACACACACACACACACACACACGCACACGCACGCACGCACACGCACACACAAAAGCGCGATTTAACGACCGGTACTGACGTGCTCACATCGGCCGGCAGGCTACGACATTCTGCTGATATTGTTCAGCAATCCCATCGTTTAAACGTTATGTCTATAGGAACGGAAGGCTGTCCGTCTACGGTTTTTATACAACTGACCTCAATGCGGTTGTGCAGTCACACGCTATATAAACTACACAACCCCTGCCAGGTGATGTTTACATCCGCTTCATTACCTATCAGTTGGGGTCTGCACAAGCACGACATTTTTCCCAGCACACAAGTCATCCCCTTCACGCTGAGAATTCCGACGCCACACGTAACACTTATCTCCATAGCATAACGTTTCCAGTTACCGAGAGATGTCAGCTTTCACGCGCCTGCTGCGCGGGATCCTTGATGCGCACGTCTACAGATCTCGAGCGAGCGTGTGTGTATCAAGGCCTGCTGCGATGCGATGCTACGCGGTGCGAGCCTACGATTCTGCGGAACGCGCTTACAGAGCGCAAATTCTGACCTCGAATATCAAGCAGACATCCTTAGAAAAACGCACCGCGGCACTATATCGTACACACATACATGCCCATTCCTGATAGAAAGGGAAAACGCGGAAATGCCTAATTAGATGGACCGACTGCGCACATATAGAGCTGTCCGGAGAGCGCACAATAAATTAAGCGGCCTCGGAGCTAGAGAGACGTTACGGTTGTCAAAAGGTACGTCCGTTTTCCTCCCGTACCGGTGGGAAGCCGCGTCCGCTGGCCTGCGGCGGCAGTAGCTTCAGCTCGCGAGTCATAGCGGCATGCACCGCCGCAGGTGCGTACGGAAGCGAACAGCGGTATAGGAGGACGTTACAGCAAGCCTGTACCGGCCGCTGGCATATGAGCGCAAAAGACGTCCGCCACACTTTAGTGGTGACGAGACAAGGCCGTGATCGCTCAGACAAGACAGGAGCCGCTGTGAGGCCAAGTAGGTAGCGCCGTACAGTTTACTCGGTCGCGAGGTTGCGTCATCGGCCCGTTTTTTGCTCTTCCTGCAATCGTAAGCCACCGCACAGCGGTGACCGGAACACTTTCACAAGCGTCGCGGCCACTCTACGGTAAACGCCAGGGCACATATAGGAGCGCCGTCTTCTGAGAGCAGAGGGTCGACACCCACATACTTCGCAAGCCTGACGGGCGTTTTTGCGTGACAGAGAACGCGAACGTTGGCGCCGCCGCTCACAGGGCGCGCACCGCTGCTGCTGCTGCCTATACTATGGCGGCTGCTTGACTTTCCTCATGCTGAGCATGCGCGCGTGCGGCAAATTCTGTGCACTGCTGCGCAGCTAAAGAAGCGTTGCGGCTCGTCTATCGGAAAGAGAAAAACACGCGAGTTACAGCACTTTGCTTCGCACCTCTTCGCACTTACTCGCCGTATCGTGCCCCATACATAATCATTGCCATAATCATCACCACCTAAGCTCTCCTCTAGTTTTCCATGAACCGTGAGAACCTTTTATGTTTCAAAGAGGTGCAAAAGCTATTCCTTCAGCTCTGACGTATCTCAGTCAGCAGTGGAATACACCAACGTGATACAGCATTTCCTGATGAGCGACTCGCTTATCGCACGCGCAGGAGCGGTTCCCGTCTCCTGACGCAATCGCGTCTGATTAGGGTTAGTTAATTACGGCTAGTTGGTGTCCCGCTGACCTCAAACAAACCAGAGGCGCATCAGAAAGGTACACGAACACACAGCACTAAGCAACTTCCGAGTAGGAAGGAAGTTCCAACTAACGAGCTCGGAAGCTTATAGTCGGAAGTTGGCCCTTTCATTTCCGTTAATACTCCGGGTTGTAGCAAAGTAATTACTACCACTACTCAGTTATTAAGTCACTGCGGGGTCACCTTACTCAACTGCTACCAACTAATTATACTGACATATAAAAACGATGTGCAATTTACCACTCATGGGCCCCCTTTCCTCTTTTTTTTTTTTTTTTTTTTAGCCCCGTTACGTTCGCGCTAGGCGTGTAGTGTCCGCAGTGCTGCACCGAATTAACGAGACGAATTACGTGGCCGTCGCGATAATAAAATAAAAGGAGGGAAAAGGTGCGAAAAACGTAGTTTAGTGCAGCTTGTAGAGCTGCAAGACTGAATGTTGACCGCGCTGCTGAATTTGAGGAAGACGCGGAGAAGTAAACACGGAGCTGACGTGCACGCATACATCCTCCCCGTAATGCCGGAAACAAAAACGACAGGCACCACAAGGGATCCCTCAAATGTCACGAAAGGGGCAGATTAATGCGGTGCTTCTGGTCGATGGTGCTAAGGTATAGCATAGCATTAAATTCTGTTTTCTCTCTCTACTTTGTTGTCCACGCGAGATTGGTGTTATGTCGCAGAGACGTGTTTCGAAAGCGTTAAAAAAATACTTGATTAACATGGGCTCGAAGCTGTATTTATAGATGCTTTAACATGGGGTTACCAACGACTACACATGAAAGAACAGTCAGAATGACAGATATCAACCCCCTGTCCAATTGTTCAGGAGCGAACATAGGGATGGGTTGGCCGCGAAGTGAAACTGGTTGATGCGGTTTCACGTCTCTGAACTGAGCTTTGGGCAATGGATGGACGCCGGATTATTAACGCGACAGCATTAAGGACCCCGGGTCGCAGAAAATATGGTGTCGGCGGCGTGGTCAACTGGAGAAAATTTGCAGTTATATTTATGTATATGTGTATGCCACACCTTGCCATATGACACGTGGTGTATGCGGGTTATATTGCCACATCATTCTATCACTAAAGTTGCTCACCTTACATTCTTGACAAAGTTATTCCTCGGAATTTTGAGAATGACAGACCACAAATTTCATGAAACAAAACACCGACATCGCATGCCTTTTATGTTAAATCTTCTCAGACTGAAGTGTTCGAAGTGCGAAACAATAACAGAAACCTGAAAACGATGCAATTTTTTTGGCCCGGCTGTGCAATATCTCCGGGATCGGCCCACGCAAGAGACCGCGTTTCTACCAGAAAGCTCGCCTTCGTGCCTAGCGTCCGCCGCCAGCGTTTCCCGGTAACCATTACGGTTGCATAAGCTGCATGCAGTTGCCGGGAAGCGCGAGAAGCAGTCAAGGACCTTTGAATACACTCGCATTCCACGACTCTTAAAGGCGACACTTAAGCGTCCTTCAATTTATTCTTTGACCACCTGTGTTTCTTCAACGTGCACCTGAACTTATGTACGTGAGTGCGCCCCGCCCACAAAGAAATTTCACCACTTGGGCGGGAATTGAACCCGCGACCTGGTGCACAGCAGGAGAACGCCGCAGCCACTCAGCCACACCGGCGGACGCAGCATCGGCGTTAAAAACAGGGCTGCGAGGCGAGACGAGACCGACCCAGGAACAGTCAATAATAACGATTTAGATTTCAAGCAGAGGAAGCAGCTCCACGACTGCCTTAAAAATTAGCCCCAGCCTCTGGCAATTCGCATGACACATGCTATACTGATTTGAACACCTGTAATAATTTAAGTGTTCAGTGCTCATGCCATTTACCGACAAGCGCACAAGTGAGCCTCGATTGTCGTAGCGCGATGATAAATCAAGCCTGAACGACAGTTAATGAAAGAAAAAGATGCCCGACGTCAAGGAAGGCATAAGAAATACACCACTTCAACTAATCAAGCGTAGGTGTTGACGGCGCAACACTTCGAGACTCGACAGTGCATGACCGTACATGGCCAACCAGCCGCCATGCTGGGTAGACACATTCCTCGCGTCAGGCTTACGGCTACCGGTGATTACCGAGCTGCGAAACCCCGGACGTACGTCACTGCCTATCTCCTTTATCTTTTCTACGAGGGCTTATAGAGAGGAAAATGAGAATCGACGCCAGTAAACGCATACTAGGCTGACGAGATGTAAAAGACGTCGAAAAAAAAAATCTACGAAAAATCAACGTAGACGAACAAAGCCTGAAGCCTGCTAAATGAAAGAGAACGTAAAAGCGATCAGCGCAACAACGCTGCGAAGAATGTACGCCGTGACCCCGTCTCGACGTACAACAGCTTCTCCATTTCTCTCTCTCTCTTCTATTTTCTTTTTTTATTTCTTTCTTTCCTCATCACCGATTTCCTTCGTGAGACAAGGTCGGACGAAGACGTCCCAAGTCACGAGCGTGTAATACGATACAGGCGCAACATTTGCGCAAGGCGCACGGCATGTCGGTGAGCTGAGATATGCACGCTTAGCCACCGTTTTGATTGGCGGCTGCAGCTCCTGCTTGCGACGTGCCGTTGCGCATCTTCGGTCGCGTTGCGCACTCTCGGGGACTCAGCGCTCGTTCATGTTGGACAGCGTCAGTGGGGAACTAGAGAGTGAGAATGAATTGTATACGTTTGTCCATAGACTCACTCATTCCTATTTATTTATTTTTTTTCATGCGACAACAACACGCAGGCGGGGGACCACAAGGGTCAACGCTTTCGATGTTTCATGATGTAGGGTCATGCAACAACAAACTGCATTACGACGCTGCGGTGCGTTCGGTCTTTTGTTGACCGTTCCATGGGGATTCGTGTTTGAGGCGAGATGTGTGTGACGGCGCAGCTGATGGTTTCTTGAATGCGAAAGGAGTGCGCATTGTTATACACGCGCTGAATACGTGGGGTAACGAGAATCTTTTTAACCGCTCGCTTGGGGGCGGCTTGTGCGCTTTAACTGAAAGTTTATTGTGTTATGGCGTTTCACATCACAGGCCTCGAGAAAGATGTAGCACGGAATTGTTTTCGTTCATAGAAGCTTCCCAATCTTTCCCAGTTTTCACTTGTTCTTGATGAATCAGGCTGGTGCTAAATGGAGTACTGGATTGCATTTTCGAATTTGTAGGAACTCTAACCGCATGCTTCTCACAGGTAAATGTTTTCATGTTTGTTTGCATAAATGCATTCGCAATTCATACATTAAAGCAGGATACATTTTCAGGGGGAGGCCCAACATTAAACAAACAAGAGCAAAAAATGCGAGAGGCAACTTAGGAAGTATGAAGGTTGGGAAACACTTTTAAGACATCTTAATTGATACTAAAGTTGGTCTCGAAAGGTGGGACCTGACGTCATCGACATCACCGTGTCGTCATGACACAGAGATAAATTTGCTGATGCCATGTTGTAATAAGGCTACGTATGATGACGTTAAAAACATTGACTACAGTACTGCACGCGGTTCTTCTGGCTGTGCTCGCGTTGGACCAAGCGAGCCAGTGTAACGTGACGTCATGACTCATTCTCCGACTGGGTACCGAAACTGGTTCGTAGAAACCAGTATTATAGTAAATTATGTAGGATGATCTGGTGCTTGTCAGTGTTCTCTCATAGAGTTTAGAGCGGACGAGCAATCATAGAACGCACAAGAAAGAAATAAAAAATGTCGTGTCAGGACTCCTTGAAGCTGTACTCGGCGTTAAAGACATTCGGTGCCTAAAAACAAGAAGAAGAAATTGTATCGGCCTTGACAAAGGGAAGGAGATGATCGCAAACCAAACTGGCGATAGCTTACATGAGTACAAGGATCACGATAATGACGACAATAACAACGATACGAGTACACGATATGATGACAGAAATGATCATGACACGATGGCTCGCATGTTCTGAACCCGTGTTCAAATCCTCGCTGGGACAAACAGGGTTGTTCCTTTCAAGCGACTTTAGCAGATAAAACATGATGATAATAAACATGATCGCGATATGTGCATTAGGCGCCACGGAAACTGGATAAGGTAAGTACAGTTTCAAAGTCCATTAAAGATTGCTCGATCGATTGATTGTTCAATGAGGATATTATCAGCCATAAAATGTTCGCAGAAGTTTCAAAGTGAGCACAACTTCCGTTCTATCACTCGACGAGTAGTTACGTTAACAGAAAATAACCAGACACTTTTGCTTATGGCTGGTTTTTCCTGTCTGGCTTGTCATGCGTCACCTCACGGGCGACGTCCTGATGCGCATTGAGAAACAGCGTAATGAAGGGTTAAAGAAATTATTGATGCTGTTCGTGCTGTGAACGAAGACCTCACGAATTCTTTGGCTGGATCCTTCCGTCAGATCCAGAGTGGATGGTGAGGGCAACTTAAAGAAAGGTCAGGGGGCAAGGAAATTTGAGCAGTATTCTGCAATAAGAACTGCATTTGATCCCGGAGTTACCTTTAGTTGTTCCAGTTATGAAACCATCAACGAACCGGAGCACAATAAGGAACGAAGATCCTTACAAAAGCCCGTGTAAGTATTAAAAAAAGAAAACAGAAAAAAAGGTGAATCCAACGAGTGCATGTTAGGCTTTCATCTACCTGCACGCGTTTTCTGCAAACTAAAAAAAAACGAAAAAAAAAACATGAATAATTGGCTTTGCGCTGGAATGACAGCTCAATACACGCGCGCCTATATTCACGCTCACGTAAGAAGATGCGCACGCGCACGGAAATTACCGCCAGATTTCCGCAGATTAGGCACGCTTTGGGTGAGATAGAGTTACGTGCAACGGCAAAAGGCGAATGAGATGCGTAACACGGAACACGAAATAAGAAGAAGAAAAAAAGAAGGGGATAAAAGACAAACAAAAATAACAGAAGGAAATGAGGTTGACGTGCGGATATGGCGGAGGGGACGCGTCTAAACTTAGCTTCGTCAATTCACATCTCGCACAAAGCGAATCCTGCGTGCCTCATTTGAAGAGATGGCGCCCGGGAGAGCGCGAACGTACGCGCCGCGCCCACACAATGCAACACAACACAAAGGCGATTTCGGTGCTTGACGGGACCAAAAGCCCCGTCGGACACGGACAGGTTGCTTCGCGCCCGCACGCACCAGCACCGCGACGCAGGAGAAAGAGCTTCGCGTGCGTGAAAAGCAGAAACCAATTTCGTCTCTATTGGGAGAAAGCGAAGTTGGTCTTCTTCTCTGCCGACGTTGTTTACTCTTCAAGAAGCACTCATTCGGCTTTTCCTGCACATTTATTGTTGTTGCAAGTACACGCTGCTTGCTTCGACAGCTGAGCATTAACCGCGGCAACATAACAATAACGAAGAGACGAACTGGAAGTGGGGCTTTTCGCGCGAACGCTTCTTCACGGTTCGTCTCTCATCTTTGTCACTTGCGGCTTTCAATCTCTCCCATCGGCGAAATGTTGGTTTTCTTTTTACGTCATGTTTTCTTTTCCCAGGCCCGCTTGACTCTCTTCCGCTTCCAGCGTCAGCAAGTGCACCTGCCTGTTTCCTTCGTTCTTTCATTCTTTTTCTTTTCTTCTGGTACAAACCCTGCTATACTCTCTCAGCAAACACTTCTTCCGTTGATTAGGCAATTACGCCCATGACGACGGCCGCCACCGCCGTGGAAGCGTGGTGCGCAATTTTCGCACCCATTTCATCGTCTTTCTGTTCGTTTTCTTCTCGTTCGCCGGTCAATCGCTTCGCCGGAGCCTGAGCAGCACTTCGGGGACGCTTAAGCCGCAGGCGTTCGAACGTGTATCGTGTCGATCTTTTGTTCCATATGGAATCACCCTTTCTGTACGCGGAAGCATTATTCGTGGGAAGCATTGCTGTTGCGGTTGTCGTAGCGAATGGGTGCCAGCTGGCAGCTTCAGATACGCATCTTTACAGTCTCACGCAGATGCAGTAAAGTATTTACGAGGGCGCTTGTAGGACAGTAGCGCGTAACATCACGGCGCCCGCGATGACATCAGTACATGCCCCCTATATAGCACTGCTGATTGTTTATCACCGTGACCAAAAAGACCTCGAAAACTGATCATTTCGGGCACGAAATAATGTAGCAAGCTTGTAGCTCGCGTGTGGCTGTTTTCCCTCGTTCTCTTCTTGAGCAAAGCCGAGCGATAAGCCCGCTGTTTAAAGTGGGTACTACGAGATAAATCATTTAATTGGCAATCATGCCGAAGATATCTCGACTGTAAACACTACACTGTGATTGCGCGGTGTTAAATAGAGAAACCAACAGTGAACGATGTCTAAGCTAGAGCGTCTCGTAGATACGTTTTAAATTGGCTTTAATGTTTCGACCATGCACGGAAATCGTACTGAACAACTTTTGTTTAAATATTGGTACTTCCTAACTACTATCGTTGGACTCGTATTCTGAAAGTATTATACCAGTTTTTGAGCACTTAAAATATCCTCGGTGTGGTCGTACGACTACTTCTCTAAGGGATAGTTCACAGCGAAGCAGCTGAAATAAAGACTGGTTACGTCCGAAGGTAATCCCGAGAACGAGCTTTGTTACCTCTCGTAGGTTGTGCTCTGAGGTTCACGCTGCGTGGAGATTTTCAAACACTCGTTCTTTGTTCTTGCACCCATCGTTCTTCTTTTCGCTTTGACCCACGTTCAGAGTGCAGAAAGTGATTACTCCTTTTCTTATTACTACTTCCGACAAGTAACGCTGCAGTTGCGGCGCACCTGTTTACCGCCGCCTTTTGTCATTCGAACAATGAGAGCGAAGGAAGAGTTGGTTGTTGCGCAACAGGTCAAAATGGCCGTGACAGGAAGATGCACGCCGAGTCGACCGCCATCCGCTAACGGCCCAAATTACTAAGCGGCTCCTTTCGCTCGAGAGACCGCTTATGACAGCTTCTCCACTAGTTCATCTCTGGACAATTGCGCGCATAGATGCGGGGGGCGTTTCGGAAGCCTCTCTTCTGCGTGGTGCAATCAGCAGCGCTTGCTCGGCGCTGTTTTGTAGCGTCATCCGGGTCATGCGGGAAACGTCAGTCCAGCGATTTGTTATGAAACTTGGGTTAACGCAACGATTTAGCCTCCGCGGACGAAGGAACTGAATGTTAAGTGGTGGTCAGTGTTCCTCAGAAAGCGAACAATGACTCGCACTGGGGGCACATTATTGCACGTCTGCGGCGGCCATTTTATTGCTTCCGCATAACCTTTGCTACGGCGAACTCTCTGGCATTCAAGGATGAGTTCTGTTAAGGTTACTCTATACCAGACAGAGCTTACGATACAAGGTCGCATATGTCGTTGCGTTAGATAATGTTTGGTTTTGGTTGAATACAGCAGAAGACACTTTGCCAGTGGATAAATGGCAAGCAATGCGTCGAAATGACATAGCACTGTTCCGTTTAGCATGACCTTAGGCAGCCACAAGGCCGAATAAAAAGGCATCAATTTTTCTTCTAACAGTACGACAGCCTTGTGGTTTATGTCGGCTGGTCACGATTTCAGTCACTTAGAGCTGCATCCGACGAGGCGCTTCACATCGCAAATAATTGAAACTAACAACATTGCTGATCACTACCCGTCAACGTTAGATAGTGCGCACACCCGCGCACGCGCGCACGCATAAAGAAAGGAAGGACGGCCAGATGGTGCTTTAGGTCAACTAGCACAGCACCGCGAATGGTTAGCCAGAATCTCTGGTGCGCAATTCATATATCGCCAGCGCACTGTCTCTTACGTTCCAGAGTTTACTCACACTTCGAAACAAACCTTTAACGCACTGCCTTATGCCGCGCCTAATTTTACTTCGTACCATCAAGACGAAGTTCATATCTTCCGTTATACAATAACAGTGTCTTTCTCACATATCACCATCCTGTGTTATAACGGCTCTTAATTTGTCCGTATTACTTACCTATTCTCGTAATCATCGGGGCCAACTAAATAAAACTAAAGTCTTTAAACGAACCAAACACATGTAAATCCGCTCTTCAGAGTTCTGTAGCATCTGTAACGCATGGTTTGTTATTTGGGACTCTACGAGGAGAGACGTCGGAAAGCGTCCCTCTGCCTTTGCGCACACGGGACTTACGCAGGCTCGTGCCAGGCCGGTCGCACCCTGACCTCAATTCGCTTATTTAGAGAGCGATCAGAGCAATCTCGGCAGCGTTGGGCCGTGCCGAACTGCACCCTCCAAAATGGCGCACCGCCATCGATAACGATGGGCCGCGCGGAACTACAAGATACAGTACGCACGATGCCTGCACGAGCACGCGTGCGCGAATTTTACGACCTCCTCTGGCGGGCGAGCCCCCGGCGGAATAGCTGTTTGCGGAGGGCGAAGGCGCGCGTACCGGAGAATAACAATGCCGGAGGAAACTGAAGTGGTCGTACACTCGCAAGCTTGCCTCACGGTCTGTATACAATGTGTATCGACCGCGGCGTCAGAGAGCGATAACATGGCGTCAGTTTATTAATGAGAGTCTTTCGATATGCTTTGTTCGCTCGCAGCCAGTTCCGCTGATGCCGGAGCGACGGAGATCACGATGATCGGATCGAAGTGAAGGAATACTTGATTTGAGAAATACATAAGAGAGCACGGGGTCGGAGGAGAGACGCTGGCTTTAATCAGGATTATCCCGCTTATTATGTCACCCCGGTAACGACTTCCGAGTAACGGTTGTTGATACTACTCTAGAAATTTACGACTTACGCTGTGGAATGCAGGTACGTTGAACGCAACGCGTTGTGCCTACGTGTATAGGTATACGTACAGTTGTTGCAAAAAATTTGTCAGGTTCCACGCACATTTCGAAATCTATATGTGAAGCGAATAAGCTTTCGTGTAGCGATTAATTACATTTCTTAATGAGTGGAGTTTATTTTTGACGATTGGGATAGGCGGCTTTTAGGTGGCCTATTTTCCCACTGCTCATCATTAATAAGCAATAACAACAACGTGTCGAAGTCAGGCTCATAACGTCGCTGCAGTCTCGCGAGTACGAACTTATTTAACTTATAATGTGCACTAAGTGATACAAAAAGATGCAATCCTAATAACACTCGTAATATCGTAACAACATGCACGCGCGTTCGTAATGAGGCTAATTATCAACACCCTCCGCTTCTTGGCGCAACATATACGTGTGTCCGAGACCTTCGATCGACACGTCGTCACCCGGGGCGTTCGTTCCTCACTTACGCAGGCAATTGCATCGTAACGCGACACGTTCCTGCAATAGGTGGCCTTGCTCTCGAATTTGGCCACAACTCTCGCTTGATTAAACGTGCCGTCGCACCGCAGAACAAGAATGCGCAGTGAAAGCGTGCGCAGCAAAAACAATGATCGACATGAGCAGGAAAATCGCGATAGATCCGAACATAGAGTTGCATACAATTACTAGAGGGAACTTGGCACCAGTGTCCACGCGAGCTACAAGCAGGGCGGTTCAGCCGGCCAGCATGGAATGATGGGTAGTTTACATGAATTTGCCTAAACTTCGTCCTTCTGGCTTTAAATGGCTTCGTGACTTTGCAAAGGCATCACTTTCAAGAAGGTACTGCGTTATAAAATAATTAAGCAAACATTATTAAGAAGCCCAATAGTGAAACCATTCCGCCACTGACGCGGCGACAAACTGAACCACCGCAATTATGCGTGCTTGCAGGGTCTTATTATATTCTGCATTAAAGAAAAAAGTATGAATGCCTTTGAAATTTAGGCCAATTTAAGCTCTGATAAAGGGGTATAAACGAAGCCACAAGAACGTCTGAAGGCCCACGCACGAAGATCAGACAAATCCATCTACTTCCCATCATTCCCATGTTGACTGAACGATCGAAGCGCCAGAGTTCCCTCTAGTAGCTATTGTAGGAAACTCTGTGGATCCGAATTCGTGAAGCGCCTTGTGCTCATTCTCCTGGCATTGATAATGCCCTAAAAAAAAAAGAAATGCGGCGATGCGAGGGCTGACACACGCGACCTGTCGACGTGTACTGACTAAGGACGAGCAAGGCAATCTCATTCACTCTTGCGCCCAACTGACACAAGAATAGCACCGACACGCGCAGTGCGATCTCGAGTCGCTCTGGGGAAACACGCGCGAGAGCGAGTGTTTCATACATCTCAGCAACCCCGCGGGGTCACGCGTCCGCACCCCTTTAATTGTTTTCGGCCAGAAAACAACTATCGGTCGCGCGCACGGCGTTCCGGCATGCATCGGCTAATCAGGCTACTTACTAATTCATGCGCTACCGCCCCGGCATGCGGGTCGAATCGACCAATTATAACCGTCGTCCGGGATAAATCGACGCGCTCGACCTTGAGCCGAGTGCGTCTGGCACGGCGTTTGCCCCGCGCCCCCAAGATGAGGATACATCTATTCCCTCCTTGCGCTGCCATACTATCCGCCCGTTCTCTCTCTCTCTCTCTCTCTCTCTCTCTCCTTCGCTCCTGAAACGCTAATGCACGAGTTTCGTGTGGTCGTGGTGGGGCCCGGGATCTAAATACCACCGTGGCCGTCGACGACGCCCCGACCCATTAAAACAAAGGGCGAAAGGTGCGCCCCTAACCTTGAGTCTCTGGGCGGCACATATACACCATCAAAACGTGGCCCGGCACACTGAGCCAGGCTATTCTGCTTAGCGGCCGCGAATGCCTCGTAATGCGGCCGGAAATCAGAAGCGCTCGGCGCCAGTTCGTTTGTTTTGCCCTTATATGTTATACCGTGGCTTCACCGAGAGGGCGGTCTGCTGCAGAGCTACTGGCTTCTACGCCACTTGTGTATACGAAGTGCACGCTTTGTGAGCCCCGGAACGCTGCAGCAGCAGCGGCATCGTATAATTGAGATTTGTTCGCTCACGAAGTCGCTCTTATCGCCCTCATTGCGATCGGAATCGCGCTACCGGATTCAAGGGAGGTAATGATGAACGAATGGTATACAGGCGTCGTACGTCAAGACCAATCACCAAGACTACCGTATACTGGTAGTATAGTTGCGGGTGGGTAGCCGAGACTGCTGGCGGTGTATAATCAATCGCACGAGCCAGTGCATGCCATTAGTACAGACGTAATCATTTCTTTCCCTGCTGTCTCTAACCAACTGCAGTATTGCGGAAACAGTTTACTATATTCTTATGTTGCTACTTACGCAGGCTATGACGATAGTCATAGCCTGCGGTAACTATACATGTGATTACCCTTCTGAAGCTTTTATCTTGCTTTGGAAGGCACAATGGCAAATAATATATATTCAGAGAATGAAACTTTAAGCATGATATTTGATAAAGCAGTCGCTTTTTTGTGATTTGCAAGAGAAAGACATAAAAATGTGGCTGATGCAATGCGCTTCTGTTAATCAAGGTTTGGAATCAACGTTAAGCAAAGCTAGATTCTAGGCAAAGAAACTCACGACGCATGCAAATCATGCATATTCAAGGTACATGCCGTAATAGGAAGCAAAACGTTCCTCAAGCGGTTATATAAATGCTATGTAACTTAATTCAATGCGTGCAATTGTCTTTATCTTAATCTGATGCAACGTGTAGTCTTATGCATCATAATGTTTATGTATCAGCATAGGTACAAACTTTAATGTGATGTAACGTCTATATCTATTCACCAAACCATCCACAAACTATGGCGAAATGAAAACAGCAGTTAATGCTGATGTGCAATGTCAGACGTTGACGCAGAAATGTCAGAAAGACTAAGGAAGCGCCTTTTGGCACCTCTCTCACCCGGCTCGCTGCGGACGGCGCCGACGCCGCTTAACTAAACAACGAGCTAAGAAAAGCGAACGCTTTAAAAACAAACAAAACAAACAAAAGGCAGCACGAATAGGAAAACATACCTCAATAACAGAGAAAATGCAAGAGGAAATTGTCTGATTGCGTTTCATTTATTTACGCATCCAGTGTCTACCCTTTCTTGCGTGCCGTGTCTGTTTTATTGTGCTCCTAAATCAAGTCAAAAGAATACGACCGCTGCAGCCAGGAATCGAGCCCGCCACCTCGCGGTTGCATACAGTAGAACGAAGCAGTTGAGTCACCGCTACGATTATGACGTGAGAAAGTGGATGCCCATCTGGCCCCGTCTTCCGCGTGGAGAGACAGGAGGCTGCTGCAGTCTCTCGACTTGCACAGTACGCGCGCCTTACGTAATTATACAGCTGTGCAGGCGCCTGCTGGACGCGCGAGTGTTTGCGCTCTCACAGCGGGTGGACAGGTCGAGACTGGGAGGTTCGGCCGGAAGCATTGTTTCCTTTGTGCCATTGGAAGACACCTTGCTCCTCTGCCGCGGGTCGGTTCCCATCAACCGCGTCTGCGCAGGCCCACGGGCCCGTTCATCTGACCCGGTGCAAGGGGCGCCTTCTTCCGCTATGGCCAGCCATTGTTGAGGGCTCGATAATTTCCGGAAAATTGGCTTCTTCCCACGCTGCGTGCTCTGTCTTCTCGCGCCCGCCTGTGCGTTTTTGTCGCAATTAAAGTTCTCCTGACGTAAGAACTGTTACGTCCTTTGGTGTTGGGAGCACGAGAGGGAGAAATGAATAATTGAAATTGGAATAATTGAAAACAGGAATTGACCCTTCATGTCTTTTTTAATGAAACAATTTCTTTTTTTTACTTTCTGTCTTTTTGGTCGATTAGCTATACATAGGCGCTGAGAACTTATCAGCGCAAATTTGGAGAAACACTTAACGGACCGATCTTAATTACTTAGCAAAGGCGTTGCGAATACAGCCCGCAATATGCATGAAACGCTTTGAATGGACGGCGCGCTTGTTGGCTTTATACACGTCAGAAACCTGCAAGACAAGCATTATTGCTGGGCTTTAGAGGTGAGCCTTATGGCTGCTACTGCCTATGAGATTTGATGAGAAGCGAGTAAAAATGATGGTGCGTACAGATAACGAAGGTCGCAAATTTAGGCATTTAGGCTATAGCTCGGTGATCTGCCACTCCCGAGTCCTGCTGTGGACATTTGCTGTTCTTCTTGCCATCGTGGCCGTCAAATATGCGTACAATACATTGGTTGTCTTGAGGAAATTTTGGCAGCTGCAAAACAGTCTGGCGTCATATCGCAGAGCACGGAACACATCACTCACGACCGTAATGGCACGTACACACTAGCGGCAAAGCGCGCGCGGTGCGCCGCCGGCGGCAAAACGCAGCTGCGGCAGAGCGGCCACACCAACCGGCGGCGCGTCGCTGCGGCAGTCACGTGACAGCATAGACTCCTCTCCCCTTCTCGAACTATTCAGCAGCTCCGTCCGGGACCATACGCGTGCTACCATACGCGTGCAGACGATTGTGCGAAACGAGTTTTCGGCTTATACCAGACGCGAGTACGAAACCAGCGGTCGGGCGGGTCCGCATGACACCAGTTTCCCGCGCGCACGTCACGGAAGCGGGCCGCTCTCATTGGTCTCCTTCATCCGCGGCACGCGGCAAACCGCAAAAAATCGGTCCAAGAGCGATCCCTCCCGCGGCAAGAAAAACCTGCTTCGCGGCTGCTTTTGCGGCACGCGTCTTGCCGCCGGCGGCGCGCCGCGCGCGTTTTACCGCTAGTGTGTACGTGCCATAACAGCTTTTCTGGCCCTTCAGAGTTCACTTCTGCTTCATGTATGTACACCAGTGATGTCAGAGAGGTTTTGCTCATGCTGACCGAAAGCGATGTATTAAAGCGATGCTTTCTTTTCCTTCGTGTCATTATAAGTTTCAATAAAGGAGCAAAAGCTCATTGGTTACAAACAAGGAGGTCTATTTGAACCACCTCTTTCCCTGATGAGCCACCTCCTTCCGTGACATTGTGATGGGTACGTGCGATTCCTTACTTGTTCGTTTGCCCTCATTGCCCTCAAATCCATTTTTTATCTCTCACATAGCAAAAGGTAGCCGGTATTCTTTAAAAAAATGGCATTTTGAAGTCTTTGATCTTCAGCAACGGCAGTATTAGGTAAAAAGACATACGCTGGCATCAAAATAAAGTGCGATCATATTTGCAATTCGCCACTGTCAAAAGTACTGAATAGAAATTCAAACAAAATAAACGTGGATGATCTGGGCAATTAAGGAAGCTGTGTAGGACAGCAAATATCTGAGGTCGCCTAGAATTCTTTGGCTCCATTAGCAGAGTCGGTGATGACTTTGCTGTGCTTTTAGGCTCTTTAGAATGTCGTATGTTTCATGAACTTGCTTGAGGCCGATCAGATATGAAGAACTCTGCTGGTGTAGTTATTTATTGGTGGCTTAGCACGGCGGGCATTATGTAGTACTGACACTCCAGGCGCAATTGCGCCGTCGGCGCTGCCGACGTCATGCTGCGGTATACCGAAGCACATGCGCGGCCAAACATAATGGTTCTGGAAGGCGTTAATTGGCGCGACAAGTGCTTAGAGGGTTAGACTGAGAGACAGAAACATCTTTATTTAGCACCTAGCGCGGTGCCCTATGGCTCCAGGACGGCCCTGATGTGTGATACCTGGAAGATTAGATAGAGGGAAGGGCAGGGAGTGAGCCATAAGGGCCTCCAGAGATGTGCGGTGCGTTCCGCTGCAAAATCGACAAAGCCAAGTGGTTGCACTATCAAGCTCCGCTCAGTCGATCGGCTCCGCCGGAGCGACAGCAACGTTCCGGCACGGCCGTTGAATAAAAAGTTAGTAGGAGTCCCTCATGCTACAACTAAGACGACTTAAAGGCGAAAGTCTGAGCACCGCCAACTCAATTTCACCAAACTCGGACCACGACTCAGCACTTTTTTTCTGCTGAGTCATCATCACGCTGAACCCATAGCAGTCATTTTGCAGTCCTTTTTGCAAGTCATCATTTATTCCCCAAACTCGAACCGTGACTCGGCACTTTTTTGCTGAGTCATCATCACTCTGAAACCACAGTTCACAGTCGATTTTGCAAGTCACCCTTCCTATATATGATTACAAACTCGAACCGTGACTCAGCACTTTTTTTGCTGAGTCACTCACTTGGACCCTCAAATCTCCCATTATTTTTTGCAAGTCACTCCCCCACTCTATAACCCTTTGATTCACTCTTAATTCAGTTGAGTCATAGTCATAATCTTTTTTCGTTGAGTCATTGTCATTTTTACTGAGTCATGGTCATGACTATGACTTCTACCACTATCCTTAAGCGTTTCCTTCACATAGTACCCGCTTCCGTACCCATTCCACCGGTGTTTGAGCGTTAATCTTTTTTTCGTTGAGTCACTGGCATTTTTTGCTCAGTCATGGTCATAATTGAGTCATTACTATACTCTACTATCATTATCATTACCATCATAACCATACTTACACCCATTACTATCATTCATTCCGGGTTCTTGAACACTTTTCGGATTTTTCGGCCCATTTTCCCGCTTTGTCATGCTAATTATCATAATTAATTTAATGCCTATCACAATCATATATCAACTATTTATATTCCTCATGTAATTACCTATCGATTGATATATAATCTTATGGGGTTTGTAATTACGTTAATGAGTTATCGATTTGTTATACACATTTTTCTGATTTTTGGAACCACTTTTTCAAGATCACCTCAAAACAAGACATACAAGGCTTTCGCCTTTAAAAAGGCACCAACAGTCGTGGTGCTGGTTTCCACTGATGAGCGCTGTGTGGTGCGCCGTGGTGCGCACACTTAGGGAGCCTACATGCCACGCCGTTTTATAACGGCGTTGCATGTAGGCTCCCTACGCACACTGGCCTGAGCGGAACGAACAGTAAACGCCAAACTCTGAATCTGTATACATACGCCGACGGTTTTCTGTAATTCTCATCTCGTGCGCAATCGCGGTGCGATGCCGGTTGCCGGCGTTCCTGATAGCGTTAGCGTTGTGACACACCTGGGCGGGGTTTATTCTGTAAGGGTCTACCAATGGACATGTTCATTTGGTCTGCTGCTGAAGCGCTGATTGGCTGGGGGCGCCTGTCTCCTTTCTCACGCGTATACCCCCAGCCCAGCCAATCAGAACTTCAACAGAGCACGAAATGAACATGTTCACTAGGTAGACACTGTCTGGGATATGCGTAGCTTCAGGCTGCACGCGCTATCCGTTCTAGGCAGCTTGCGCCTTGATACGATTAAAACATACATTGGCGTACGCAAACAGACGAACGCGTCGAAATACTCAGTTTCTATAGATTGAATAGTAAAAAGTAAACGACATAAAGGCACATGCCCGGCGAAATGTACTAAAGCGTCAGCAGTGAGCGCTATACTGCAAAACGCTTAAAGACGCAGACGTGGAACGCATGAGCAGTTTAGAAGCAGTTTAGACATTGCTTCATGCAGCATATACGCCAACATATATTCTGCACTTTCTCGTGAACCAACGTTCGGACGCCTAAACTCGTTTTTAGAAGTAATAACTCGTAAAGCATAGCTTCTTGTCCGCGCTGTGTAATTGGGTTCTTTAGTCTTGTTCAACAAACAACTCTTTACCATGCACTTGACCTCTAGAAATGTACTCTTCTCCTATGGGTAACGCATGTCGGTGCCTTATACTTGCGAACATATATTTGTGACTTATTTCACTATTCGTATGGCACTCAGCGGCCGCAGCTTCTGAGGTAACTTAGTTTGGTTCAGAAATCAAATAGTTCAAATATTAATGGAAGACATTCAGACTCATTATTGGCAGTTTGTGGTAAGTATGTATATTAGATAGTTTCTTATCTCATCTCGCTTTAATAAAAAGAAAATAATGTGCGACCGATATTGGAAAGTAACATCTGCCATCGAGCACAGCAGCCCTGTGCTCTAACCATTAGACCACGATCGCACACATACTTCTCTCGTTACCAAGGCAGCCAGCTCGTTGAATGCACTCGGCGCGTGCGCACCATCGCACTTTCTCGCATTCTTTCCTTGCTACAGCTCGCGTTTTGAGTGGCCGTGTTAAACTGAACTATCTCCCTTAGTTTCCCCAGTAACTTCCTCGTAGCATCTTACGCTTCACATAAACTTCGCGACGTTGAACCGACTTCATGATCGCCCAAATTAATCACGTTTGAACATTTCTTCCCCGGAGTAGAAATGCCATCGTAGTTTTAACGTTCACCACATCGCATAGCCAAAGGTACGCGCGACTGCGTAACACGTAGTCGCCGATACGTCACAATCCGTGTTAATCTCGGTTATGCTCGTTCATCACCTATGCAGAATCCAACACTCGCCATGTCGTAAGCTAACGCCGAACGGTTGGCGTAGAAATCGTGCCTTTGCCACCACACGATCGTCTTCAACTCAACTTTATGTACATAAACAGGTTGGTCGACCTGGTATCGCTTTGTGGAAGCCCAAATAATGCTGGATAGCCAGGTACCTGCAAAACGCTTCGCATAAAATGGATTTCCACATCGCGCAGGATCTGCACAGTTTCATTCTTCGTTACACGGTAAGCCACAACAAGCAATTTACCCCGGCCTGAATCGTTTTAGAATTCAAGTGTGTAGTCACCTGCAGGACCAATTGGATGTCAAGTAACTTTGCCAACAATGTTCCTCAACGAAATTGCTGATTTTATTGGATGGAGAGGTGCGCTTAAGACTTCTTCCTCACAAATGTAATGG
This sequence comes from Dermacentor silvarum, assembly GCF_013339745.2. Taxonomy (NCBI): domain Eukaryota; kingdom Metazoa; phylum Arthropoda; class Arachnida; order Ixodida; family Ixodidae; genus Dermacentor; species Dermacentor silvarum. Next base: position 42,949,556 of record NC_051161.1, on the reverse strand, counting down.
TTGATCAATTATGTTTTCTATAATTGCGGTGAACCTGTGAGCTTTTTCCGGTTGTAAGACTTGTTTTTGTTTAGGCAAGTGAGGCCCGTCTTTCGTGTATTCACCCATATTCCTGCGCTTATGTGCAGTGCTTTCATGGTTGACCCGGTGAAACGATCGTTATTCTTTTTTTTTCTTTTGTAGAAGAAATGCCAGTCCTCGAAAACAAAAGAAAAATCATATCGTGCCACGCATAGACCCACCTGTTGCCACCGAAAATATCAGGCTCTTCGTAAATCACCCTACGCAAAACGGATTCGAGCTCACACATACCATCACCAAGTAGAGAGCGTTAAAACGAAAACACACCGCCACCATAGAAGCGCCTAGAGTCTGCGCCGTGGGACCACAACATCAAGGACCCTGGCCAGGGTGCAGGGACGAAGACGACATACCCAGCCTTCGTTACTTCTTCTGGGACTGTCCAGCCATCGCGAAGCAAGCGTAGATCATCGCTGAAGGGCTTGACCGTCAACTACTATGAAGAATGGATCGCTCCCAGAAACAATGAAGCCGTAAAATTAGCGCTGGCACCCCTGCGGTACGCCCAAGACACCGGGGTGCTTCATCATACAGGAGACTCTTGATCCCGGATTATCACTGCCACTCCTCTTCCTCCATTTCCTAACCCATCTCTTTTTTTCCCAGTTAGGCCACGAGCCATCTTTTTCGAAACAAAGTGCGCCATTCATTCATTCATTCATTCATTCATTCATTCATTCATTCATTCATTCATTCATTCATTCATTCATTCATTCATTCACTTTTTCTTGCCCTTTCTGTTATCACGCATGATGTTTATATGTACTTTTTGCTTGTACAGTACCTTTGTCGTAATTTTCTTCCCGTATGCTACAGACTATAGTCCCTGTGTTGAAATAAATTATCTTAGTAATATCTGGAGACTTTATAAGTGTTTACTGTGGCAGATAGCGCTTTGACACGCTATGTGACATTATACCGCCTTCGGGATCGGCCAAGTTTATCCAGTGCGTACACAACCTTCAGGACTGCCCCAGGTCGGCGGCAAAAAGGACGCGCCTGGCGTTGCAGGTTATGTAACGCTGCTATATACAGGGTGATTTTCTTTAGCTGCACCAAATTCTTAAACACCTCCTGTGGTAGACAGCACAATTCTAACCCTTGATCTAAGTTAGTCGATGAGGCGGCCAATAATTCTACGAGAAATCAAAATGCCTAACAGAATAATTACCATAATTACGGTCATTAGCTTTTAATTAACGGCACACATTTTGATCTACGAATTGTAGCCGGTGAGTTCGCAAGGCGTATCCACTTGGAGCCAATTCTCGGCACTGTACCAGTCTCGAGAAACTAATTTTGAAAGTGTCTGACGATATGCAGTGGCATATCCTCCTGAGATACGAACACAACTGCGTGATATAATCGTTCTTCAAGGTGGTTTTTGTCATCTACTGTTATGATATGAACTTGAAAAACATTTTTTTTAAATTTAAATACCACGGTTAGATGCCAAAAACTGCGTCTTCATGTACGTGAACATCTTCTCATCTCCTCATGTTTGCTATGTTAAAAACTGCATTTCATGGCTTAAACGCAGAGATGAAGATGGAACTACGTGTAGTACATTGCCATGTTGCTGGCACGTCCGGTATTTTGCACGCAATCTTAGTGATTTAGAAACACACTTCAAGGTTGCTTTTCGGCCGTCTGGGACGACACAGAGGTATATGGTCTAGATCAATTTAGTGTCAAATTACTCGAAAGCAGATGAAAGAATATGAGTAAACCACTTCTTTCCGGTTACACATGCACCGTACTTTATACCCAGAAAGAATATAGAATGAATATACCCAGAATGAAAGACGCGTGCCGCGGAGGCTACTGAGAAAGACTGTGCAATGTGGTGAATGCGGTTTGAATCATGAATCCGGGACCTCAAAGAGAAGTGATGTAATGCTAAGGCTTGGCTTTCGAATCGCCAGTGATTTTTTTTTTTTCTTCGGCCAGCGCTCTCTCTCTCTCTCTCTCTCTCTCAGGGCCTTTCACTCCCTCATCCCCTACCCCGTGCAGAGTTGCATGTAGGCGACGGTACACACGCCGCAGAAATATCTGCGTTTCCTTACAAAGAGCTCTCTAGCTCTCTCTCTGTATTTTAGATCGTTCCTGCACCATCAATATTTTATTTGTTCCAACAAATTATTCAGTATAGCACTGACACGAAGGAGGTACACTATATCCCACTGAAAGCAAATATTCCACCGAAGCGAAATAGCTATGGCCTGATAACTCCTCCCAAACACACATTCAAACGCGCAAAACAACATGTGAGGCAAGAGCAACGAAGTCAGTTGTGTTCTATAGGGGCCACCATTTGTTAATAGCACGTAGTACGTCTGCGCTTCGTCCACCGCGCCTTGGCCTCGGCCCAATGCTGTATACAGCGTCAGTCGCAGCAACCTTCTCGCCACGCCTCCGTGTGAAACAGCTCCCCCAGCGTGAAACACGAGCGGGCACTTAGGAGATCCAAGTCGACCGACCCTCGGATCAAATCGCTCATTATGCGTACTTTCCTCTGGGCCGGAACACCGTACTGACAACAGCGGACGAGGCGTGTCCCACTGCGCCGTGACACAGTGCGAGTGTGTGTGTGCCCTGCATTGATAGCGCACTCGAATGAGCGCAGTGCCTCACGGTTTCGGTTCTGCAGTTTCAATGAGTGCAAGTGATATCGGCGGCCAAAGTAATGGAGAAACCAGAAGCTGCAATTATTGTTGCGGTGTGGCGCTAAACAGCCCGATTACGATCACGTATATATACCCGGCAAGAGCAGCTTCACTACGTCTACACGGACCGAGGAGAGACCTGGATAAATGAAGATAATTCGGCGTGATACCGGCGTTCCAGAACAGGTGCAAGTACTCCACGCTGTTACCAGTTAAAGCATGATTGTACGCTCGTCACTGTGCGAGCGGAGAGAGCGTTCTAATTAATAGCTCGATCAGAGCGGTGTCTTATTTGCTCAATTGGTCGATTCAGAACGGTCTAAGTGCTTCATCATAAGTGGACTACGGAGAGAGAGAGAAAGAAAAAGCAAGAAGAGGAAATGCAGGAAGGCCATCCAGACGAGCGTCCGGTTTGCTGCCCTACAGTGCAGGAGGGGAGGGAAATGGTAAATAGAAAGAGACAAAATAAGGAGAGAGTGAACACTGAGTGGACGCGGGAGGATGCACGGGAGAATAACTTCTTCTTGGGCGAGTTTGTGTTTACTTAACATGATACTTCGTAGCGCGAAAACTCGAAATGAAAGGTTAACAGTGAGAGGCGAGAGGAAAGGAGTAGCGAGTAGCGCTCGTCTTTCCTTTGCTCTCGCCTCTCACTGTTATCTTTTATTTCGAGTTTTCGCGCTACGAAGTATCATGTTAAGATGCATGGGAGGTCTGTAAACAGTCACTCAAGCTGGTGCACTTCAAGAACCGCAGCAGTGCACGGATAGCCGACTTCTAATAAATCCCACTGGGCTCTCCAACAAACGATTAGTTCAGCAAAAAGATGTCTGAAAGTAGCGGACACCAAGGAAAGCAGTGTTGGGAAGCAACTTTCAGCTCTAAGAGACTGATGTTATTCTTCGGTATGACTTTACATATATTATATGCCTTTGATGCTACGACAACATCGAGAACTTCCCTAACAGTCAGAACGCGCCGCCCACGCCGAAGCAAGCTTCCAAGAAAAGGAGCGCTTACGCCTTAGTTTCACGAAACCCTAACACATACATTACACAATCCAACGACACAGAAAATACAATACAAGATAGAGACGTGACAAAGAGAACGATAAAACGACTGTTATCTTTTCGTTGCGATATCGACGTCGACAGTACCTTCTGAAACACGACATAAAATAAAATAAGACCGGCAAAAGAACGCACTAACGCAGGCCCGAAAGACAGTGTATGCGTGACAGAGAGGAACGAAGGAAACAAGAATGAACACAATGCAACTTCCGCCTTTGCGAACCTCTCTTTTGTTCGTGAACCTGTCAAAAGGAGCACCATTTTACAGAGCCGGCACGGTTCACGCCAATTTTACGTGCTTGTTCAAGCAGGACCCTACAGTTGCGTGGACTTGGCGGCGTGAGAACAGCAGACATGCCTTTCTTGTACCATGAGCGAACAAATAAAGACAGAGAAGTAAGTACACTGAAGTAAAAGAGCCGCGGTTAGACGGGAAATGGTGCCGCGATGTCTTTACGCTGCGCTCTAAAGAAAACCTCGCATAAAAGCTTGGGGTCATTCCAGTAAGTCGTCCGAAGACGGACGCGAGCAATTCCGTCATTGTGTGTGTTTGTTACGTCACTATATACGCGTGAACTGCCCAAGCAAGCTCTTGATTGCCGCGTTGGGCACGGTTGTCACAAGCCCACGTTGTGTTCCGAAGTCGAGTTAAACGCGGAGTATTTTCGACGGCGAGAAAATTTAATGTTCTCGGTTTTGTTTGTGGACGAGCGTCAGGTGTGTTGCGTGCACGGCAAGCTAGAATTGCGCAACAGTATTATGGAGGCGGAGGCGAATTTAGTCGCTGAAGCTTGCGAGGTTGTGACCTTTTTGGCTGATTCAGCAACCGCGAGCACGAAATCAGTCAACGAAACAGTCGCATAATCACAATGCAATGTTTAATGGTGCGGCTGTGTACCAGAAATAGAAAGAAAGAAATGTTAGAGAAACATTACTGAAACTTACATTCTTAGAAGCTACTAAAGCAACTAGACATTTTCTTAGCGAGGGTTACCTGAACCACAAGCAGGGGTATTTCTCGCGCAATTCTGTACCCTTCTCTGATCCTCCACCGACTGGCAATTTCAGCCAGTTCATGCAAGTTCATTGAACTTTGCAGAAAGCATAGCACGGCCGTGAAGGGCCTAAAAGGGGCGACAATCGAGAGAAGAATGAAACTGGATAATCAACACAGCTGATTTCTTCTCTGAAGTGACACGAATATGGACTAAGCGACGCAGGCACAATATTGTGGAAGGACACGCGGTGAGTCACATACCGCGAGCAAATTTCGCGTCGAGCCTCTAGTTGTAGCCTCCAGCGTTCCATGATTCTTAAAATCGCTAACTGTAACCTCTATTCATTCAGAATATTACAAACATCAAGCTTGCAAAAAGATTATTGCTTAGTTATAGCACGCTGCCTTCATTCAACGATTAGCCTACAGGCCTCTGAGGCGGAGAAATTTGAATAGGGAGGACTCACTGACGAAGATCTTATTTCAATAATGAAAACTGCGTCGTTTGCTGGTGGCTTCTTTATAGTTTTGTTCGCCATAAAGGTCGCCCGAAGCATCGGATAACGAGCAGGAATTAGCGTGTAAACTGCATTAATGTGGACGCAGAAGCATCCAGACGAACGAGAGACTACATAAGCACTAACTGAGAGCCTCTTTGCAATAACGCAATGGGCTAAGGAGCGTTAATGATGAAACATTAAAAAGTAATTAGTGAAGTTGCTTCCTTTACCTTTTTATTTTTATTTTTGAGTTTGCTATTCAGCCTACATAATGCGGCGTAAGCAGAATGACGGAAACAGCACTCAGCGTACAAGCACTCAGCTTGTACAAGCACTGAGCGTATAAGTGAACGCTTTCACATTGTGGTCTCAGTTTTCGGTGGATGCGTCGCATTGTCATCACCAATCACCCAAAACACCGATGATACAGAGCAGTCACCCTGCTGTCCTGAATCTCTAATTCATACAATAACAACGATTCAAGGAAATCGGTCGCAAATGCAGCTGTCTGCGCATTCCGTGTGGCGTTATCTATCCAAAGCCATACTCTATAGCGCTATAGTCGTCCCGCACACTATAGGGACTCCGCCTTTAGACAGAGTCATCACCCATAGGGCCGGCCCCTACCGCAGACGACGTAGACGCCGGAAGAGGCATACATGCGCAGCTGCGAACAAAGCGGGAAACGACCGTACTCATGACTGGCTGCCTCTCGAGATCACAGGCATCCCGGGACGTCAACGCCCGAAACGGCTCCTCGGTCTGCGAGACTGGCGGGCGGGCCTTGCCCCCGTCGGCATGGATGCCATCCTATATAATACCGCGCAGACAGCTATAGCACGACTGACTAGTTCGTAGAGAGCCGCCCGCTTTCCGGAGCAAGCTGCATTGTCTGCCATGCTTTATTGTTCGAGCCTTCCATACGCGGCCGAGACACATATATACCAAACGCGAAAGAAAGAAAAGGCCGCGCGTGGGCCTGCGTTCGCGCGCGTTAAAGCGTCAGACAGGCACGCATCAGTGGGACGGCGAAACTGAATTCCTCGGAGCAGTTTCCGCTCATCCCTCGGAGCAGAATGGGTGAAACAGAGCATTTCTGTTTGCTATAGAGCTACTATAGCGCTATAGAGTATGGCTTTGGATAGATAACGCCACACGGAATGCGCAGACAGCTGCATTTGCGATCGATTTCCTTGAATCGCTGCTATTGTATGAATTACAGATTCATTAGAGGAGAGACACTGCGGCGATACGCGCCTACTTAAACAGCCCACTACCAACACTGAACAGAACGCTACACTGAGGTGTACATTGCGATCAAAAGCACAATTAAAGCCATATTTAAGAATCTTTTGCACTTACTGGGGCTAAAGCCCGTTTCACATGGTGCGATTTTGCAGTGCGTTTTTCGCAGCTACGATTTCCGCAGATGCGAAATTCGCAATCACGTTTCACATGGATCTACGGCAGCTGCGTTTTTAGCAGTACTCGTTAAGCATTCTGACTGGCGATGACGTATGAGCGAGCCGCCTCCTATTGGTCGTCTGTTTCCACCGCTACAGTGGCTACCACCGCATCTGCGTTTTTCGCAGAGAAGTTCAGCATGCCGAACATCGAAAAAACGCACGCACGAAGGGTCCGGCGGCCTATTTTCCGCAGCTGCGAATTCGCACGTGCGAATTCGCAGACAAAGTCGCACCATGTGAAACTGGCTTCATGCGTGATCATTTTATGCTTTCTGGCAAAATTCCATCAACGCTTTAATTCGCGCTAACAAAGTGAGAGGCAGCTGCATACGCACTATTTACAATTTTACGCATTTAAGTGGGCTTTACGCATTTAAGCCCAAGATTTCTTCGGTTAGGTAAAAAATCTCATCGCTTCCCTGCAAACCCAATAACATACATCTGGGGAGAACTGCAGCGCAAACACATATCTTTCTTTTTTCAGGACGTACACGTTCCAGCAGCTAGCGTCGCGATCATCTCATGCCATCTCCTCCGCAGAGCCAATCCGCCATACCTTCGGAAGGTGCTAAAGGGGAAGTCTCGCCATAAAGAAATGGTTTCGCATCGATACACCTAGACATATACCTCTTATTAGAGGAGAGACAAGACGAGCGCCTTTGCTTCAGCGTCATTTTGAATGACGATTTCCAACCATTTCCTTTAGGGGCGAAGCACCTTAGGGCCGAGCCGCGTCCCTCGTCGTCGTCCGTTGTCCGTAGCTCTGGTTTTCATGGAGCCCGCTAGGGGTGCTGCGGTGCACAAGGGCTATATAAGCGCATTATATACTGTACAAATGTAAAGTATATATATATATATATACATATATATATATATATATATATATATATATATATATATATATATATATAGGATATTCACGGTTTCCCGAATGATCCCCCGGTGCTTCGCCCACTCATCATCATTCACTTCGTGGATATGCGGTGTTTTTTTTTTTCATGATTGCACACGGGCCGGAGATGTTAGAGGCTCGACCGTCAGCTACCTCCTCTGCTACACAGCCTGTTCTCCTTGACAGGCCATCACACGGATTTTTTAAAAGTTTCTTTGCAGTATTTTTGACTACCGGTACTGTAAATAATAATCACAGGCCATTTCGATGGCAGCCTCTCTTTACGCAACACATCCGCTCCTCAGAATCGAAAGTTTTAAAATATATATTTGTTTCTATTTTGAAGAACACTGGCTCTTCATTTGCGGGGTAATAAATTTTAAGTTTTCCTGAATTTTTAAAAATTGCCTGCGGCAGATAACATAATTCTTGTCCTAGAGCTGGATTTTATGAAGAGGCGGAGATTACTAGCAGGAGAAATCGAAACACATATTCATCAGATTACCAAAAAATTCATTCACTTCGCGATTATTTACTTTACGGCACATGTTGCAATTTATGAATTGTAGTCCGAGTTTACAAGACGTATCCACTTGAAATGAATTTCGAGGATGACGGCAGTTTCGAGATATTATTTCCAAAAGTTTGGGACGAAATGCATGGGTGCTCCAGTTACTTTTGTGCTTAGGTGCATAAAAAAATTATGGGGTTTTACGTGCCAAAACCACGATCTGATTATGAGGCACGCCGTAGTGGGGACTCCGGAATAATTTCGACCAACTTGGGTTCTTTAACGTGCGCCTAAATCTAAGTACACGGGTGTTTTCGCATTTCGCCCCCATCGAAATGCGGACGCCGTGACCGGGATTCGATCCCGCGACCTCGTGCTCAGCAGCCCAGCACCATAGCGACTGAGCAGCCACGGCGAGTGAGGTGTATAAATTAGCGTTTTGCGAAAAAATGTAAGTGGTACAACAGTGCATTCTTGCGGTGACTTCTATGGCACGTACCTCCAAACTGATGTCAACCCGGAAATTCATTCTAAATTGATACCCCTTGCAAACTCAACGGCTACAGTTCGTAAATTGCAATAACTGCCACGAAGTTTTTAAGTAAGAATTTAATTAAATCATTTATGTTGATTTGTTGAATATGTGTTTGAAGTTCTCGTGCAAGTAATGAATAAAATCTGAATAATCCAGCTCAAGGACTAGAATTATGTTGTCTGCAACAGGCGATTTTTAAAAATTCTGTGAAACTTAAGAATGATCAGCCCGTATGAGAGAGTATACGAAGAGAGTGCGGAATACCGTTGAGGAGGAAAAAATGGCAAAATAAATAAATCCCCCAAGAAGAACAAAAAATATCAAGAACCAAGTCCGGTTGCTATATCCAAGAATGCGTTTAGCGTGCTTTGGTATATGGTTACATGTCGCATTATGTTGCACTGTGAGTGGCGCTACCATTACCACTGCAGTGCCTTACCCGCACGCGGGAGCGAACCGGTACATCGAGATTGTTGTGAAATCTGGGATCCGAGTGGCCACGAAGGTTCCATGGCTAGTTCCGTGCCAGTTGCCGAGAGGAGAGGTCCAGAACGACGTCCAAGAGATGAGAAAAAGGGTTTCATGTACAAATTTACATGGTCGTTTGCAAGGACGGCTCCATATGATTCTCGGAGCACACCACATGCTAAAGTACTTGCATGTCCGAGCACCCTTCACAGCACTCAAGATCCGATTTTTATGCATTTCGTTTCCCCCCTTCACTCGACGAGAGAATTCAATGTCCTTCTCTCGGCCGCTCCACCTCTGGTGCCCAAGCTTCGACCCGCCCTCGATGCAATGAAGACGCAATTTCATGTGAATCTGGGGTCGAAGTTGTTCCTACGAAGTCGGTCGGCGCAGCCTCTTAAGAGCAATTAGTAGGTTGCACATGGCCGATGACCCGCCATTACATCTTGGGGTCCCAGAGCTCGTCTCGTTTGTCAGCTCCGGGTCGTTGAACAGACCAACACGCGGCACATAATCGTTGTCAATTATCTTGACGTGACGCGTCGTTCAGTCGCCAGCTTCTTTGGCGTCGAAAGGAAGATGAAGCGTGAATGTCCCTTTCATAGCTACACGCTCGCCGGTGTGCATAGTTCGTCAAGAAGGACCAGCCAGGCATAACAAGAGCCACTTCCTCAAAGACCAGCTCGGAACCCCGTGCAGCGTCTGCGACCAGAGGTGCAGCGTCTCAAACGACAGTGTCTGCGTCTTCGACTAGAAGCGCAGCGTCTGAACGACAGCGTCTAAAACGCTCAGCTGTCACGAGGGAATAATGCTAAAATTATCCCCTTTATACCGCCGTACCACCAAGTGGTGCCACCTGTATCACCATGCAGTTTTTACCATTTTGTTAGACCGCACTGACTTCGGGATCGACCCACGAAAACGGTTAGTGTACCACCTGTTGTACACTTGCGCAGGCACACCGCACATTCAAAAGCATTGTTCAGACTGACCGGGGGTGCTATTCCGGAGGCGTATTCTTGGACGATCACTTTCGGCTATATACCACCTTCGCGTGAAGTAATGCTCATCCAGCCAATCAGCGCGCGCTCCTGATGGCTGAGGCGATAGTAGCGCCGAAAGTGATCGTCCTAGAATACGTCCCCTCGACATTGTCTCATTGTCGGATTCTGTAACGGTGTCATTTGAGCCAATGAAAGAAACCGTAGTAGCCCTCTGGGCCAATCAGTGCTGACCAGACCGCAAATTTGAGACGACGATATTCGACAATGTCCGCAATAAGGCCCCAGCATGCTGACTTCAGTAGGTTGATGTTGATTCGTATTCAACGTGCATGTTGAATACCCACGAAGAGGATCGGTCATACAAATGAAGAATTAAATAAGTTTAATTAAATGAGAAATCAATGAAAATAAAGATGTTTTTGAGAAAACCGGATAATAAACCTATTTAATGAAAACAAAACGTAGCAAACTTTTCAAAAAATAATCAATTGAAAGAACATGCGTCAAAATTCAGCAATTGAACTCGCGATGACTGTCATTACAGAGCCTGCACGATGCGCAGTTATGTGCATATATATAATTTTTTATGTGCCTTATGGCAGCCCTGTTAGAAATAATAATAATAAAACAATCAGTATCATTGGATGGGAAGCGAAACAAAAACCGAATGGCTCGATTATATCTTTAACAATACAACCAAACAGACAATGGAGCTAAAGAAGATTCTGGCGCATTTAACTGCGTTTATTAATTGAAATGTATAATTAACGAAGAGAATGGACCAATAAGATTTCTGGCAACACACTCCAAAGCTCTCATAAACAACGCTTCAAGCGCGTTCCCGGAAAGTACCATTGCCATCGGCAGTGCCTAGTCGGCAGAAAGCAGCAAGCGCTGCTGTGAACGCTTAAAATTCGATTGAAGCAAAATTGACACTACACTTGGAGTTGTGACCGAAGTTCGTTAGAAGAATATCTTCTTTGGTAAGCAATATTTTCGCTCATGCTTCTGCATATAGTCATCGTTGTCGCAGTAGTTTCATCAACCTGACAGCGCGGCATGCTACTCCCCCCAGTGCGCAGCGTCCGTTGCGCGTTGCTTCAGACTGTCTGTGTCAATTAGCTGCACACAATACCAACGAATCGTTATATTACAACAAGCTAGCTTTGATAAATGAGGCTGATCGCCTCTTTCAATATGGTTATATTGGTTTAGTGCGAACTTCCATGGGAGGTGGGATGGCGTGATGGAGACCTTAAGTTCTGGCGCTGTCGGAAGGTGAACAGAGGTGGTATTCTGGACAGTGTCAAATACCGCCATATTGTCATATTCGGTATTGGCGGCATTTTGAGCCAATCAGAGAGCTTCTAGGGCCTCGCTTATTGGCTGAAAACGCCGCTGCTACGAAATTACACAATATGTCGGAATCTGTCAATGTCCACAATAACACTCCAGGGGAGGGGGGCGGGCGTATTTTGTAGGTCTCTTCATTATGATTTAGGTTACATTGTCAGTAGCTTCGCTGTCGTTATGAGCACGAACAATAAATTCCTAACATTTGGAGAAATAGCAACAGCTTTCAACATTTGTGCACTGATTGAAACGCTAAGCCATATCACGGCCGGAAATACTCGCGTTCCGGAAAAAAAAATTCAGAGCCCTTCCACTACTGTGAAGATGGAAGACAGCGAAGCTATGGGTCTGCTGTAGTGAATATTGCTATAGTGAATATATATATTAACATTATGGACTATACTGAGCGTCTTCGGTATGTTCGTCAATGATCAAGGACACCGGCGTCTTGTTTTCGCCCGGCGCGATGGCCAAGTAGTGCGTTTGCTGCGCCAAGTCCGCCCCATCGTCATAGACTAGCGTATGAGCCACAGCGTTCATAGCCGCGGCGCACTGCACGGCATCATCAGGATCCTGACGTCAGGATCTTGGAAGATGTGGTTAAACGAGCGTCCGTCCCATAGCGAGTCCAAAGGAAAACTGCTGATAACAGTGCTAGCGCGATCTCTACGTCACGAGACAAAGGGGCACAACGATTGGTCGGACGTGCCGCCGCCGAATGTCACGACAGTTGTGAAAGAGGCATCGGCGGTGGCGAGGGATATAACAATGGGCCATCCATCATCCGTTTTGACACCTGTGCTAGGCACAGCTGGCGGGAAGCCGCCACGCACATGGAGCCGAAATCGGTTGCTCTACTTCCGGTCTATCTATTTCCGTTGCCAGACATGATCTCCTGGAACCTAGCCTAGCTATAACAGCTTCGCTGTAAGAAATGTTTGTAGTTTCGCCCGAAAGGCGAAGTATTGACAGCGGTTGCAAGTTTTAGCGTTGCGCTTGAACTCCTCGGACGGTGTTCTAACTGTACGCGTGCGACATGTTGGCGAAACGCAACACGCAAGGCAACTGCTGCTGCGCAGAAGGAACAGTGTCCCGGCAGTTACCATGCGTCTAACAACGCGGGCGTGATGAGGAGCACCGCTAGTGACGTTGCAGCCGTCGCACCTCGATGTGTGCACGAGATGAAACGAACGAAAACCATCAGCTTTGTAGCTTGGGCGCACTGTACGCACCACGGTACGCACCACGGTGTACGCACCACGGTGTACGCACCACGGTGTACGCACCACGGTGTACGCACCACGGTGTACGCACCATTGTACGCACCACGGTGTGGTACGCACACAGCTGCTCTAAGCATGGCACGCCAGTGCTTGAGCGCGCAACGCTCATACCAGTGGCGAAAGGCAAAACACTGCGCTGGTTCCTCTGGGGGGCTATTCTGTAAGCGTACACCTCGTGGACACTTTCAAAATAGCCCCCCCACCCCAACCCCGGGAGTGCCGATTGAGTGGAGTGTTAAGGAGCATCCACTTGTCTTGGGTCATTTTTTTTTTTTTTTTTTTTTTGCAGGAAGGCGTCTCTCGGAGACCTAATAGGTGGCAGAGTATATTTTATTGTGATAGCAATTATGCGGCCGCCGTTGTCGTGCTGTCCCTCTATTATTCATTACTTATTCATTATTCAGAATTATTCATTACAAAGCGATGTGGACGCACCGGCAATCGGCTCGGTGGCGTACAGCCATCCGCTGCTGGCTTGGTCGTTGTGCGCAGCACACTAGCGTTCCTGGCGAGCTGCTGTGTGTATGCACTGGCCTGGGCGGAACAAATAGTAACTTCAAGCTAACATCAGTATTTCACTAGGTACGGACCAATACCGATGGTTCCCGTCGGTATCACCTCATGCACCATAGAGGTGCGACGCCTCCAACACCATCGGCGGCGCTTATCATCAGGTCAACTTTGTACAGCCACAGCGACGAACATTTTTTTTTTCTAGTGACTCTACATCTTTTTGAAACGTCTGGTACCTTCTTCCAAGCAGCCGTTGCCTTGCGCTCTGCATCGTGTCAACTTGTTGAACCTGAATATAGGTAATACACCGCCCGATGTGTTCAAGTGCCACGCTAAACATTGCCATCGCACTCGATGCCTCGCCCTTCAGACGAAAGTAGCATTTTTCTATTTTTTTTTTCTCACGAAGTTCAAGGTGATCATTATTCCAGGCTAACACTCTTTGTAAAATTTGTAAGCAGTACGTATCGTACTGGGCTTCAAAGCTCAGTACTGTGAACGTGCTGCATAATGGGCGTATGTCCATGCATGGGTGCAGGCACACGCAGGTACCATGGCGTGAAACCCTACACATTTATATCATCAACTAAGGTCACGGCACGCTCTCTTGTAACAGCCATATTGCTGAAAACTCTCGGCTCCAGTAGACTATAAGGTGCAGTAACGTGTCACTGGCCATATTTCTTCCAGAAACGCCTTATTGCGTCACACCGTTCTAATCATGACTAAGCTGATTGTCTGCATGCGTTCATGCCCAGTAATTCCAAGCTTCTGCTCGCAGATAAAATGCTGCAGCAGTATACGTAGAACATTGATGAACCATGGCGCAAAGATTGGTTGAACGACAAAGGAAAAGCCTGCCGACCGCGCCGTAGCTATCTAACTCAAGGATGACGCCTGAATATCTGTATGAAAGAACGAAACAAGAGGAGAAAGCGGCGAGCAGATACAGAAAGCAACTGTTCAGTACATTTTGCAAAGTTCACACTTCTAAAGTTTTTCAAGAACTGCAGCATGTGATGTTAACAAAAATGTAATAAGAAACTGAATACTCACTGCCAAACTTTCTCAAGATGATTTAACTTTTTTTTTTTCAACTTATTTTACCCTACCTTTCAGTGAGGGTCTCCCGTGAAAAACAGCAGCCGCAGCTGCGCGTCGCATTTCGAATAACTATTCTTTTAGAACGCAAGTGTGCCACTTAAGTTGCTGAACTTTACGATCATCATCATCATCATCATCATCATAAGAACTTAATTGTTTCCGGCAAATTGCTGGGTGGACGCCCGCCTGGAGCGAGCGGAGAGACCATGTCTCCCCACGGCTTCCTCGGCCTGCTGGAGTGCCCAGAGTTGGTCACCCAGGCCAGAGCTGAGCAGTGCGGTCCGCCAACGCGCCCGGAGGATTGTCCTCTAGAAATATATGACTTGCAAACTATTCGAAGGTAACTTGCAAGGAACCAGTTACTTTTTCCAGTAATTAATATTATACTCAATACTTTTTAAAATATAGTTATTAGTAATCGGCTCCGTTCTATTTTTCCCCTGGTAGTCAGACGTAACTTAAACATAATTCTTAGTAACTTGTACATTTCAGTAATGACATGATGGAGGCCGACACGCGGTGCGTTTCAGGGCGTGATGGACACGTGTCAGCATTTTTAGTTGCTCAGTCCTTTATTTTCCGTTCTCAAAGCAGTGTAGCGCGAAACCATTTGAATGTCTAATGAAAAGTCATCTGATTGTGACCAGAGGAATGCTACGTCGTGTAGCTCACAGCTTCAGAATGCTAACTAAGCAGGTCTTGGCATTGTTGCACAGTCGCAGCTCCTACTCTTTCAGATGCATTTCTTCTGACTATAGAGAAAAAAAGCCTCCGCGAGATGATCCCATAGAAACGCGGTCGAAGCTTCAGGCAGTTAAACGTGACATAGATGACGTCGTGGGATTCACAAGAATAAAAAACTTCGCGAGTTGAATTACGTTCATGACGTAACAGCGCAAACAGATTCAGACTGTCGTCGTCCGTTTCATTCCTTTTTGTGTGTTTACTGCGTTACTACATCGTGAAGTGTCACGGCAAGTGAAACGCAAAGATTAACATTACAAGGTGTCGATGCAAGGCATTTGCATGTGAACCAGGCGCCGGGCCTACAATGATCTGCTAGCAACGAATTTTCCGATTGTACTGGCCAGCCCACGACGTCCAACTTCTCGTGAGTGTGGGTCTGCTGGAGTGATGTGTGGCAGCGGGCCTTTGTTCGGCGTGGTTGGAAACACTGAAGCCAGTGGAAATTTCGGCAGGAATTTTCGGAATTGCCTTGGTGTGCAGGCACACCTGCAAGATACTTGGTGCCTGGCGGCTTCGCCTGGGCTGGCCTTTCTTCAGCGCTATGGTCGAAGCAGGGGAACAGTGAGCTAGACTTTCCGCAGCAGAAAGAGCCCGCACTTTGTGCACCACAGCTGGCTCCATCAATGCTGAAAAATTAGCGCGGACTAATTCACGTTTCTTGGAACGCGCTATCTCTCGGCAGTTGATAGCAGGGGCTTCTTCTAATAAGCTCTCGTGAAATCACTCCAGTCGGGATCGGGTGTCGGCGACGACACGCCTAAGCTCTCATGGTCTAAGGTTAAAAAAGTAGAGCAGTATGAACCTCACAAAAAGGAATGTTTGTGGTTGGAAAGGGGTCTTGCAAGACAGCCGAGCATCAGCAGAGAGTATCATCCCTCCATAGAACAACAACCCTTGGAAAGTGTTCTTAATCCGTGACCACTTCACATCCTAATATCCCCTTCGAAGAAAAAGAAATAAGACTGAGAAAAAAAAAAACGCCTCAACTCTCTCTCTTTTCTAATAGCTTTACATATTTTGCGTCTCGCCATCCCTGTCACATATATAACAAGTTTCCCCACAGGTTCCTGGTACGTTGCTCAGCTCAAGGCTGGTACCGATACGGAGCCGCTGCCTACCTGTCAGCTGTATAGCGCACTTTCGTGTTTACCGAGGGACCCTGGTCAGATTGAGTAGGCGTTTCGTACGTCGTGAATATTTTACTGAAGCCGTTGTTCAATAGTGTAGCGGCGCTTATTTCCAATGTGCCTGTCGTCGTCACTTACACTGAAACCCTTTGTGCGAAGCGCGCAGGTTTCTTTTTATCTGGGCGGGGCTACAGACATGACCCGGACAGGTAGACCCTCCGAGAGCAACGTCGACTCCGCGAGGAGCCTGCCGAACACACACCAAAGTGGTAAGAAAGCGTTCGCTTTTTCTTTTTCTCTTTTTGTATGCCATTGTTACATAGCATCTCGGAAAGCGTGGAAGGACGGAAAATTACGCTCGTAAACATAAGGCCCGCGTGGCCTCCCCGCGATTTTATCACGAAGTAGTACTGTAACCGCCGCGTAATTGCAGGTTCCCAAAGCCAAGCCATGTTTCGTGAAATACCTTGCGTAATGCCTATATAGTGCATAGATACAAGGCTTGCGCTTCTTTCCACGGAACTGGACGGCGCGTACAGAAGCAGCGTTGTCTCGGAGACAACTGGATATTCTCAAATAAGCAATTGGCAGCAGGCTTTTTCGAGGAGTCGGTGAGCTTTTCATATGCAATCGGCTGCTCAAGCATATTGACGCCTTACAACTTTCATCTTCGAATATATTGATGGCGATCTTATTGCAGAAGTTTTGACGTGTATATACCGCAGGGATCGCAGGGATGTCAGGTCACGTGACCCTAGCTGGCAGCGTGGTCCATTGAGGGGAAGTCGAATGTAAAATAAGCAACTGCGTCATGACCGAGGATATTCCGACCATAGATCTTCCAACTAAAATTCCTACATTGAACAAAGACACACCGTTTATTCGTCTACCATGGAAATGAAGGATAGTAGTACCTGGATTTGTATAATCCACTCGTTCTTGTGGGTTTATTTACTACGCTGTGTCGTCCTTTATTGGCTTAAGTTTTCAAGCAATCATAATTTTCTACACGCAAGAAGGCAACAAGAAATTGCGCACACCCATAATCATGCTTAATTGATGCATTTATAACGCAATGCATAGTTGAATATTGCCGCCTAGTGTTCGGCTTAAAGTCGCGCATAGATGATGAGGTAGAAGAGGAATTGAACCACGCGCCATCGCCAGACCTGAGCGACCAGAAATATTCAGACTCACTCCTTTTCCGTCAACGTGACTAGATTGGTGGAGATGCGGGGTGCAACTGTATTCCATGCACCAGACCCCGTCAAACAACCGGAGCACTGCCATGCTCCCGTGGACAACCCAGTTCATAAAGAAAGCTGACGACAACGAAGCCTGCCGTCAGAATTAGAACTATCTATCGAGACAGCGACTACGACATCGCCTCAAACTGCCATGGAAGGTCGCACACGAACCTATGGTACCTTCTTCCAAAACTCGTGGACACGGAATACCTTTCACGGATATCTATTTGAAGATGTGGAGGATTGGCTGAGTGAGTTTGAACGCGTCTCTGCGTTCAAACACTGGGACGACGCCACGAAACTCCTCAACGTTTACTTCAGCTTGGAGAACGGCCTCCTGCAGCTGGTTGCAAAATAAACAGCACGTCTTAACATCCTGGCGTGAATTCTGAGGTCGCCTTCTCGAGTGTTACACAAGCGCCAACCACTTAGAACAATGTGAACGTGCACTCCAGTCCCATGTTCAGCTGCCCAATGGGACCGTTACTGTGTATGTCGAACACGTGACACATCTTTTCAAGCGAGCGAATCCTGCCATACCAGAGTACAAAAGGCTGCACCACCTTATGCCACCGCCTTGCTGATCTGGTGTGGAGCCTCCAGAGACTGTGGCAGAGTTCCTCACTGAAGCCATCACGATGGAGAAAGTGCTTCGACGTTGGACTGCCTTATTATACTGGCAAGGGAACGCAGCGTCAACTCTCGACATGTTCGTAGCCTTCGGGAGCAGCAGCATCGACTGGGTTCACTCGAATTTGTTCGCTCTGTCGTTCGCGAGGAAATTCGAAAGGTCTACGGAATGAGCCAGCCTATGTTCGGCTTCATCGCCAGTGTTATCAGCGATGAGGGTGAGCAAGTGTCCAAGGCCCCTTTCCCATCGATTTGACAACGGCATCTGTGTCCGCAGACATTCAGCACTTCACATATGCAGGAGGCTTGCGACACTCCATGCCTACTTCTCGCCCCGAAGTCGCGTGGCTCCATACTCCTGACTGTCGCAACACGCTGGCTATCCGCTGCTGGGTGACGTCTCAGAACGTCGCCTCGATGGGCGTGGTTTTGCGCTCGCTGCAGCCTCCCAGTTTCCATTTCGCGCGCTCTGATGGCCGAAATTGGCGTGTCACAGTGTGACGGGTAATCTCATTTTTCAAGATCCAAAAGTTGATATGACTTGTACGAAGGGCTCGTTTCAATTTCTCGATTACAATGAGCCTGCTGAAACTTGAAATTTAAAACTTAATGAATTATTTTTTTTGTTAATTAGTGGCTAATTACCACGTGTCATCCCTCACTCCGTGGTCGCCACCACCAAAGGCTTGTCTCCGAAAGATTCATCGTTTTATTCCAAAACAGCTAAATTTAATATTATTTAAAGCCTTCAGACAGAAACCGCTGGTATATCGTCACCAATATGTTCCAGTCCATGAGCGCATAGCTTCCTACTAAAATTTCTCGAGGTAACTCGGGCATTGCGATCGTTGAGCTATACTATGGGAATGGTGAGCACACAGTGCGTGGATGCGCAGACCACGCTGATCCGGAACCGCCACGAGACTGGTGCGTGGCCGACTTGCTGCTGGGCCGTCGCCTGCGGGGCGTGGTGCGCGGTGCGCTGACGAGCCGGCCGCCCCGGCTGCCGCCCGCGATGCCTCCCAACCCGCAGCTGGTGGCGGACCAGGACTCCCTGTCGCGCGCGTCGACGCCAGCGCGCAGCCTGGCCAGGTCGACCTCGTGGGAGACCATTTTTCTCTACTCGGAGTACGCCCGGCCCTTGGACGTGCTCAGCGAAAATTGGGAACGGTAGGTTGACGTGCAGCCGAACCTCGCTATAAACCAAGTCGCATTCGACACGAAAATACCCTCGTTATATTCGATACTCCTATAGATGGTGTACACGATCATATCTGCACACCAACGCCACCTATATAGCACAAGGCCTGTTCACTCCGTTCCACGACGTTATGCTACCGGGCCCGAAAGTTCCATTGCCAAGGCTGGCGTGACGAAACCGCTGACGTCAAAATCACCACGGCTTACTAGAGAACATTCCGATTAGATTCTATGGCAGTCGGCCTAGGTAGAATGACGCCATGGATCGGAGTGAACAGGCCTTGAGCTATCAAGGTGGTGTTGTGCACACACACACACAAATAAGAGACAGTAGCAATCGGCTCTGCGAAAGAAGCGCAAGCGCAATGCCTCCGACGGGCCAGCAAAAAGGTCTGTCGATTCTGATCGCTCTGTGGCGGTTGTTTGCCGTGCAGATATATGGCACGTGAACAAAACGCTATATTACGAAATACCGCTTTAGCCGGCGCTTCTACCCGCCGAGTACAAGGTCGCGGGTTCGATTCCTGGTTAGATTGCGATGGTAGCGGTATGCGAGAGAACGCTAGTGACTCAGATTTAAGTGCGCGTTATAAAGAACATCACGCAGTCGAAACTAAGCGGGCGCCCCCCACTACGGCGTCCCTATGGCGCAGTTTCAGGCGTCCCTATGGCGCAGTTTCAGAACGTTAAACCATACAATTAAAAAAAGAAAAGAAAAGAAGCCCGCGCATTGCACCACCGTTAAGAAGAAGCTTTAGCACCGGACTAACTCCTATTTCCCTGTTGAAGATACACCTAAAACGCAGGTATGTTTTATATGAGACAGCCACCCGACCAACAAATTCAATGAAGTTTGTATCATTTGAGAGAGAAAATTACATTCTAATGACTCTAGGAAGCAGAAGTTTTATGGAGAGCCCGGAATGTTTTCACAAACATTCCTGAAAATAGTAAAGTAAAAAAAATACAAACACAATGTTTACAAGTCCATAACAACGCACCAACAACAGATACTGCAGTTTTGTAAACTGCGTCTGTTACAGAATCTAAGCAGACAAATCTGATATATGAATTTACAGCTTACGTGGAAGTCTTACAAAGTTTACGAGGGTGTTGCAAAAGTCCCTGCTCAGATATTAGTGGTATACTTCAGATCGGCGTACATTACACCGATTTTGTCTGCTTTAGATGCATTATTAGGCGCAGTTTACAGAAGCGTGATATCGTTCGTTATTGCTGAGTCGCAGAATTGTACACTTGATACTTGAGTTTGCTGAAATTCTGCGAATTTCAAGAACTTACTCTATAATCGGTAATGTACATAAATAAGTAATTTCCTAGTCACTAAACTTCAACTCCTTTTAAATGCAACAAACGTCATCAAAAGAGAGAGAGACAGAAGAAAGGGGAAAGGCAGGGAGGTTAACCAGAGGGGAAGACCCGGTTTGCTACCCTACCCTGGGGATACAGAGGGGTGGGGGAGGTAAAGTGATAGGAAAGTAGAGAGAGAGAGAGAAAGAAAGGGAGCACAGACACAATCACAGTCGGTCACTGTCGCCGCAAACAATCACTGCACAGCACATTGCAGTGAAGTGGTTGTAGAGAAAAACGATTTCTTCGTTCCGTCGTATTAAGTTGGGAGCGACCGAGCTAAAGTTTTCTCCTCATATACAACAGTGAGATTGGTCTGAAGACACCGGATCGGTACATTGGTTTGTCGTCTGCAGGCCAGTCAGGTCATATGCACCGTAAAACTGGCGATAGAGGAGCACTGTGGTTCTACTTACGTTTTTTAACAAAGCGCTGTTTTACGAGTTAAAGCCCAAAAATAACCGCTACGCTAATGTATTTCATCGTACATCTTTAATATAATATCTAGAAATTGGCTTCATCCTAAGAATTCGTTCCAAGTGGATACCACTTGCAAACTCACCGGCAACAATTGGTAAATTGCAATATGTGTCGTAAGGTAATTAGTTAGAAAGTTGATCAGGTGAAATTTCAGTAATTAGTTCATTATGAATTTCCATGTATTATGTAGGTAATGTCAGCCTCTTCGAGCAATTCAGCTCAACGACTGGAATTGTGCTATCTGCCCATGCGCGTTCTTTGTTTAATTGAATATAATAAAAAAAAAGAAGAAAGACACGTTCGGCATACACCGTCGACATATCATGAAGCTCTACAAGGTATAATTTGCATTGTATATTTCGACATGTGAATGTTTTGACGCAAAGCAAGACGAAAGCGACAATATTGTGACACGAAGCCAATCCCAGCTGTAATCGACATCTCAAAATCTTCTGGCTTCCCCAACATCGTGCAGGCACGCCTACATTGCTCGTCTTTTGAAATATTCGAAAGGATGTGGGAAGACTGCTCCAAACGCCGACTGATGCGCTCGCATACGATTATGTTCACTTCGCCTGCCCATTCGAGTATTTCGTTTTGACATCGAAAACTACGTCTCAGTAGAGACCACGATTTCCTTAACAGTAGACCCGCCCCCTTTATATGTGCTACGATTACTTTTTCTGAATTTGAAAACAAAGGAAACTAGTATTGCATGTGTTTTGTTTTCCCTGTATACAGAATGGAAGCTGCTGTTAGCTCGTGGTCAGTGTGCTAGATCGACGACAGGGGTATTTATGAGCACATATGCAGATATTATGCGAATGTTAATTTCAATGGCGACACGAAGCGGCGTTCTCAAATGCTTCGTGCTCACCATAAATCATTGTTTGTTCTTGTTCCTTCTAGGCATCAACGCAGGAAAATCCTCCGTCGCCTCTTCTGCTGCTGTCCGCAATCCTGATTCAAACATGCTGCGTCTCGAATTACCTTGTATCGACTTCAAAACGGCACGGCGGACGTCGTCTTCGCGTTTGAAAATTCGATCTTCGGTCAATATACTTATTCGAACGCAACATTAAAGACGTTTTCAGTTTACTGCAGTCTGTTACATTTAAGCGGCTAGTGAAAACTGCGCGAACACGGGCGCACTAACTTACCCAGGTGCTATGGTTTTCCTCTTCCAATAAAAAAGACATTTTCACCACCCCCACCCAGTCACGCGTTTACCATGGACATAACCGTTGAAACCGGAATACATTACTGTGGCAGCCGCAGGGTTGCGAGACCAGCTGATATACCGGGGTTGGGGGGGGGGGGGGGGGGGTGTTCTCGTCACTGTCCACCTAGTGGACATGTCCATTTCGTCTGCTGCTGAAGTTATGATTGGCAGCGCTGGGGTACGCGTCAGAAGGAGACAGGCGCCCCCAGCCAATCAGCGGTTTATCAGCAGAAGAAATGGACATGTCCACTAGGTTGGGCACTTACGGAATAACCTTGAGCAGGCGCTAGGAATGTGGCGAACGCGAGGGAACACTAAGCTGGCTGCGTTCGCAGCAACAACACAGCAACTGTTGAGTTGCATGAACCAAGTCCATGTTAGACCTTTTCTTTCTTTGGACGAAAATGACACAGCAAATGTTGATCTGCATCAACCGAGTCCATTTGAGACCCTCTTTCTTTCGATGCATCACGAAACGAGTCCGCACGTGCGTTGCTGGAAACCCTCGTGGAGGCTGGCTTCTCTGCAGCAAGAGGTCTAGTGTGGAAAAGCTGACCACTTGCGTTCTTGCCATCGCCCGTGGGGTGCGTGCCTGCACTATGACGTCACAGCAGCAACAGTAAGCATCGATACAGATAGGTAAAGGCACATCAACTGCAACGAGCGAAGATTATCTAATGCCTCACAGTGCGGTGCTCGGGCCGCATGCTGAACGGTGATCATTAATTAATGATTTTAGTGTACAGTAGTGCGTGGTATGTGCCAAGTGAATTGTTTCGTCGCCTACTTTTCTGCTTTTTATTCCCCCTGTATATTGATATCCCCCCTTTCGCCATCGAGCATACGCTTGGTCTGCATGTATTCGCTCTCCTTCTCAATTCACTTACCGTTTACTTCAAGGCATGATTTGCCGGGCCGAGTTCATTTACCCTTAACTTTCTCCCTTCTCCTTGTACACCCGCACACATGTCAACGGGAGCGCAGGATTCGCATCTGCATTTAAAGGGTAGCCTTTCACAATGTGCCTGTAAGTCGTGGACAATGCAGACTAGGGTATCTGCATCTGAAATCTGCTGCCTACGAGCGACACCAAGCGATAGCTGAGGATCCGACAGCTACCTCAGTACGTTGCTTGGAGTCGCCGCTTATAGTTTAAATATAACGACGCCAGACGGTCATTGAGTGTGAAGCAGCGGTCTTTTGTTCCCGGCGGCCGTGCCGAAAGAAGAAACGGCCGTGGAGGCGAGAACAAATGGCACGCGTGACCTTACCGGCTTGGAAGGGAACGTTTTCTCAGCTTACACCAGACGCGCACACGCGCATGACCTCGACAGCCTTGACAGCGCCGCTTCGAGACGGAGTGGCCAAAAGGAGGAGCCGCCGCCAGCCAACCAACGCTGCTGCGGGAAACAATAATTTCCTTTCATTCATATTCATGCTCACGCCTGCAATAGCCAAGCCGACGTCGTCTTCGGCACTAAAATTATAAGTGCATCGCGCTGTACAGCAAATGTGCTGGAGACGTTTTATATACTGGTTTTATACTTAATTTGCGTCTAAAGTGACGGTGGTGTTACTATTACATGCTGTACGTTGCTGCTGGAGAAAGCAGTTAAAGAAGTGCGCATTAAATGCCCCGCTCTGCTTCTTGAAACACCGTCACCGTTTTTCTTTGAGCATACGGCAGGACCGTTACTTGTGTTCTCGTTGTCATCATCGCCCACAAACTTTCTTCGCTTGCCAGAGTGTCCTTTTCCGCTGACGCGCGTCGTGTGCTTCGCAACTCTGCAAGAACCAGTAACATATTCATCTCAGCCAGTAAGCCGAGATGCTAGGCAAGGACCAGTAGTTTTGGCAACACCACGCGACGTACTTTCGACATATGCTCGGTGGCCTTCTTGTAAGCCGCGTTGTGGCCAGGTTGTTCGAGGGCTCATTGATGATGTTCAAAGTGATTCAAGCAGGTTCAGTGTTCAAGCGAGTGTTTAAGCGCTTTTCAGGTGAACGTACACATTCGCGAGCTCCTCGTTCCGAGCCTATAGTACTGTATTGTGCGGCTTCGCGGCAGCTCAGCTTTGTCGCCGGCGTGGCTTCGTACAAATGAACTCATTTTTCTCATCATCTCTCGTGGATGGAGAGATTCAGCATTGTATAAGGAGATGACCCAACACACACGCCTATGCCGACCCAATTCCGTCATTACTGTCGATGCGTGAAGGTTAAGAAAGGAAAAAAGAAACGGACGGACTTTCCTTACTTAAGCTTTGCGCCACAAACATCCACAGCTATGCACCGACTGACCCAACGTCGCATTTTGCCGTCATTACCTGCGAGATTTGCCCGGCCTACAAGGAACTTACTAGTAGATCCACTCAGATGATCAGTCTTACGTGGGGAGTGAACTCACGCGGTATGCACATGCCATAAGTAGTTCTTGCACCCGGTATATAACAGTTACTATATTTGATAATTTACTGTAATTAGTACAGAACCCTTGCACCATGCAGCCAGTAGGCTTTCTCGATACTTTATTGCTTCCGAAGTCAGCCTGTAGACAGTGAAGTTGTCGATTCCTGGCAAAACAGCTGTACCCACGCAAGAGGCGACATCAGTATGTGCGCCATTAACACGCTTCCATTTCCGACAGGAAACGATTAAAACCTCTTTACAAGCGTCAACAACCATTTCCGTGCTAATGTGCTGTCTGCATATTTACCACACGCATAGGCTGTATGGCGCACGCTGCACATCTTCCACCACAAGATTTGCCACGTCTCATCAACTCTTCAGCTTCCGGGATTCGCCGCCGACCCAACTGTTCGATGCTGCACGGAAGGGTCAAGGGCCTCGCGTGTAATTCGCGTGGGGCATTCTCCGAAGCAACATTTTCTTTCCGCGTTTCCTTCCGCCGGTACCGAAAGCCGCTTACACGGTAGCGGGGCCGGCCGCAACGCAGGACGGATATAGCCTCTTGCGTCAGCGGCCAGAACTGACCGCATCGGCGCGGACGGACGTTCGGCATACCGGTCGCATCAAAGGCAGCCACCGCTCAGCGGCAAGAGGTAACCCCCTCCATCGGCGTTCCTGGCCGGCCGTGGAATCCCAAGCTGCTTCTAGCGACGGCGGCGCCGAATACGTGCTGCGTAGTGCCGAGCGGCTTCGCGTACTGAGGGAAAGGGAGGCCCTTTTCTACTGCAACCTCCTTGGTCCGGCAAGGCCCGACAAAAGCGTGAGCAACGGCAGCAGCGGCGCAGCCGTGGACGAAGCGAAGGGTAACTGGCCAAACCAGTCCTCCTGGCATGGGGGAGGCTACCTGGCCAGCCAGCAAGCAAAGCCGCCATATTGAGGGGGAAGCCACCTCCTCGCTGGTGTCGGCACGCGCCCTCTCTTCCTCCTTTGTGCCGCTCGCAGCGTAGTGGCGGCGACGGTGGCGTTTAATCCCGAGTGTGAGTTCACGGCGGTGTGGTGGTGCGTCTCGGTTCCCCTCCAGCTGTCGCTGTCCTTCGCCCGTTCCGCGCCAGCGTGCCATCGCAGCCGTCGCGTTCTTCGGCGGCGACGAAGGTTCAACTGCGCCGTGCGCGAGCGACCGAGCTTCGACTTGTGCGCAAGACCTTGGCCGCCGTTGCGGGCAAGCATTCCGCCGTCGTTTGGGATTGTGTGCGATGAGGCAGCAGCGGCGGTGAGGAAGGAAGAAGACGACGCCGCCGTCCCACGATTGTGCGGTGTGCCCACCCGGCGAGCGGCAACGTGAGGGACGGTTCGTGTGCGGTGAGCAGAAGCAGTCAAGACGGCGGCGCTTAAGCCTAAAGCGATCGAAGCGGGCGCGATCATGGAGCCCAAGTACGAGTACGCGAGCGAACTGAACCTCTACCAGGCCAACTACATGCGCAACTCGAAGGCCATCGGCGTGCTGTGGGCCGTGTTCACCATCTGCTTCGCCATCATCAACGTGGTGGTGTTCATCCAGCCGCACTGGCTCGGCGACACCAAGGAGTCGCGCGGCACGGGCCACTTCGGCCTGTGGCAGTACTGCCACCTGATCCAGGACGGCCAAGACGTAACGTGCCAGGGCCGACTGGACGACTTCAGCTCGATCCCGTCGGCGGCTTTCCGCGCGGCCACGGTGTTCGTCGGATTATCGGTTGTCATGGTGTTGTTGTGCATCTGCTGCATGCTGCTCTTCTTCGTGTTCCACTCGTCCACTGTGTTCCACATCTGTGGCTGGATGCAGGTCTTCTGCGGTAAGTACAGCGCGCACGGCGCCCCCCTGGTCATCGCGTGATAAGTATGCGAAACTAAACTAGCATACGGGTTATATTTCTCCTTGAACAAGCCGATACTTTTTGTGCATACCTACGTCGAACTTTCAGAACAAGTAGGTTTGTTCTGATCAAGACTAATCTTGTCAGTCTATTAGTTTCAGTCCTCAAAAACCTTGCGTTTGGTTGCTGAAGCCGACGTAGCCCATATACGCCCAACGTCACATATCGTATGCACATCTCCCATATACTTTGCCAACGTAGAAGAGCACGTCACATCGAAGAAGCATATCTAGCTGACGTTTCCTATTTTTGCCAGCATTTACAGCTTCTCTTTTACCTGGCAAGTTACTGTCTTCGGTGTCATCTAAAGATCTAACAGATGTGTGCGCTCTTGCGCTAGCAGGTTATTCGGTGGTAGCAAGTCCAATGACCACGTTCTGCGCGTCAGCGCAGAGCCTGGCCAGTACGCTCATCTTGCGATGTGTGTGGCGCAGAAAATTATTCTCAATGATTTCTCCCTTATCTTTCTACTGAAATGTGTACTGCTGCATCAACTTACAATCCGCGGTTCCAGTTACCACGCGTTTAACGGTTATGGCGATTAGCGCGTTTACAACAGAGCACCAGGATGATCAATACAAGCAGTCATGTCCTCGACTACAACACATGTACTTAGACAGTTTACAAATGGAACGAATCCGCTCACCACTGCTACTGCTGAGTCCTGGCTGCGTGATGTCATGTACGTCTAACCCCTGTTGCTAGAGGGTTCTGGAGATTGGAGAGGCGAGTTCGTCCCCTTCTAAAGAGATTTCTAGCAGTGTACATGCAACCATAGTACAACTAGTCTTCCCCGAGTGAGCTGTGGTTATGTATACAGCGGCACCGTTACCTTTGACAAGATATGGGGGGCACCGAGGGGCCTGATTTTTAGTTAGTCACAACAACAGGAAGCCAAGGGAAGCAAAGAGGAAATTACTTGTGGTTTTAAGAAATAATGAAAAAAAAATGATAAGGTAAAAAAACGATGAGGTGAAAGAAAGATTAGAGCGAAATGAAAGTTTTCTTAATCAATTTTCATTCTCCTTTACCCGATTTTTATATTTCAGGTAAAACAATAAATAATTTCCTTGGCATCATTACCTGTTGGCTCTGTATTGTTGTGACAAGGGTTGTACAATGTGCTCAGAGGCTAAAAGCATGAAATTATTGATCACATCCTTATTATGTGGTATGAGAACAGCTAACGATCAATGCATGTACATATGACTGCATTGGAATGACAGCTTAGGTGACACCTGTGCTTTGATTCCACCTTCTTTTGAGAATACTGCTGTGTTGGTTCTTCTTCATTGCATATCTACTCTGTAAGATATGCGAATGTCTTCTCAGACATTCGTTTACACAGCCTACAGCAAGTATGCATATAATTTTCAATAAAGAGTGTAGAATGTGCAGAGACATCCTGCGGAGTTAAACAATCACACTTTTCATCGACTAGTGTCTACGGACTTCCTGAAAACATGCCGTTTAAAGTCTGTGGACTACAGTGATACCCATAGAAACAGACTTGTGAATGACTCCTGTATAATAGGCAATGGCCATATTTTATATAACCATACGGGCAAGTTTATAAAAAGGCAGAACAGTCTACTTGGAGTCTACAGACAGACAGGCTGCCTAAATTCGTTATTTAACGATCTTTACAATGGCATAGTTTCAACTTAATTGATTCGTAAAAACCCTACATTACGTACATGAATATACAGAAGGAGGTATAAAAGCACGTAGCTGAAAGGGGACCTTTTGTCAGAAAATGAATATTATACAAGAAGTATGTAACACGACAGAAACAACAATGTGATTGTGTGGGTTAAGCGACTAATTAGTAATAATCGACTAATGTTCAAAGCTTTTCTGCAAACGTGCCACTGAAGTCTGTGGACCACACTCAGACCAAACGAAGCCGCCTTGTGGGCATGTTTTGTGTATAGATAAACTGCGCACTTCATTTTTTCCATAACGACAGATCCGTAAGAGCCAAAGCAGTCTAATGAAAGTCTGCAGGTTGATATAGTAATAAGCTGCCTTAAATTCATTTTTTTCATGAAAATTAACTTCTGCGTACTGCCAGCGATTGAAGAGCAGAAACTGGCAACTTCAACAGCAGTAGAACGCAGCCTAGTTCTGCATAGCGTTCATGTTGCCTGTACGATCATTTGCATTACGTAGTACCTTTTTGCGTTCAAGAGCAGTAGCCCACAACCTCGTCCCACATTTAGCGTCCGCGTGCGAACGCCGAATTATCTAACACATGAGCAACACACAGCCATCTGAAAGCTGCATGCTGAGTGAACGAAGAAAAAAAAAAGAAAGATAGCGGTCTCCCATAAAAGGCCGGAGAGCATCGATCCGGTTTTCAGGTTTTCCGTGTTCTTATTACGACCATACCGCAAGGATGTTGCAGACAGCGTGGTGATCACGATGCGCTGGTGCGCCCTGTGGTCGCCGTTCAAGGCCGCCGTCCTAAATGCGGTACCCGCAACAGAGCATACACGCCCGATGACCTCACGCCCCGCTTCGCCGCTTCTTTCTTTTTCCTCGCGGAACAACTTTGGATCTTACGTTGGTCTTGCTTAGCCCTTCCGCGCGGATTCATCACGCAGGGCCCGACGCGCTATAGCCGGTCGTTTCGAAGATACTACGTCAGCGTATACAGTTCTGGCGGTCGCAGTAAATGCCGCAGAAAAAGCTGAGTAGATACTTGCTCACGACTATTATTAGGCATGAACGCGTGGGTGGTCCGCGTGCAGTTCTGCCATTTACGTTCCACATTCGCAGTGCTTGATATCTATGGGACACAATCCGCCACTATATAGTCTGGATTGAAATTGGCATTTTGCTGATATTTAATTGAGTTGTACTTATACAGTAGTCGCAATGAACTGCCGCGTTCCGCTTCACCAAATTCTCTCGTGCAGTGGTCAAGACGTCGATTTTTTTTTTTTTGGGGGGGGGGGGGGGAATTGGGATTGTGGGCTCGATTAGTCTCTCATAAAATACACAGGACAATGATTTAGTGCTGAGTCGTCACTTACGGAATCCGAACTGAATGTTGTTAGTAGTAGTAGTAGTAGTAGTAGTAGTAGTAGTAGTAGTAGTAGTAGTGATTGGTTTATTTAAGTAATTAGATAAATAAAGGAAAAGGAAGAAAGATTGCTACTGACCTCAGTAACTGTTTAGCGCAGTCTGGTGACACCTGTACCAGGGTCAGCAGCGGACAAGTTAGGGGGGCGTAAAAGGACAGGGAAAGAGGATGCCAGCGGACATTTTTCTGTTTATTGGGGAGATCAGTGCCTTTAAAGAGAGCAGTGTAGATTTAGATGATATATTACTGAACTAGCGTGAAATCACTGCAATTATGGTAAATTAAACCCAGTTGATGTGTTTCACAGAAAGGCACTTTGTAAATTAGCTTATATATATATATATATATATATATATATATATATTGTTACTGCCGGAAGGGCAATAAACATTGCAAAAACACATTCTTTTACACGGAGCTCTGGTGTAATACCAAAATAACCAAAATATATTCGGCGCCTCCTGATTATAGGAGATACGCGTTAATATTTCGCAGCAGTTCTTCTCTCGATGTCATGCTCGTTACGTTTTCGTGGGAGCATGCCTTCGTCTTCGGTGCACTTGGTCCCTGAAACGTCAAACTTCCGCACGTCTGCCATAAGCGCTTCAGCGCTGCGAAGACTCCCCTCACGTGTGGAAACTCGTCCGCGCCTCAAACAGCCCGCACACGTCAGCGTTTTCGAAGCTGTGGATACTGCGTTCGCAAACACATTCCCGGAGCTTTGATCACATTGTGTCTCCACGAAGAACAAGACTTCCTCCTCGACAAACAATAAAGGATGCTTACAATGCGCCCAGCTTGCAACGCTCGCACGTCCCCCGTTCGTGTATCCGCAGCAGTTTCTCGTTTTAACGTCCGGTAACTCACGTTTCCCGCATTGGGTCTACTTCAGCCGATCCTTTGCCAGTGAGCGTGATAGAAATTTGTTTTTGCATTTGTTTCTTCAGTCAGCGAGGTACGGTCAAGCAGTCCTAAGAACTCAAGAGCAAGAAGAAGAAACAAGGAAATGCACATGCGCCGTGGGCTGCGAAAAGCGAGCGAAACAGGAAGGTCCCGCGGCAGGAATGGCGAGATCTCGTCATCGGAAGGAACGCGTCTCTGCGCGGGAGAGGCTTCGGACGTAGGAGTGAGGAAGGGGTTGGCGTGAAAGGGGGATGTAGGCCACCGACGCTGCCGCCGCAATGACGCCGCGAAAGCCCCGTTTCTTTTCTCGACCGGTGTCTAGCTAATGTGAGATCCCTTTTATATGCGGGTTCCTCGGCCCGTATAAGGAGACGGGAGCACGCAAGAGCACGCTCACATAGCGACGCGGCGGTACTACTCTATAGTATCGAGCGTATAACCGCGACAGCTTCTATACGTCGTTGCACGCGAAGTGGCACAATTCGTAGGCCTGTATTTATTTAAATGATGTGCACAGGCACTGGGGTCAGTAGGGAGAGATTTAGAAATAGTAGACCCAAAAGTCGGCGTTCGTTACCTTCCCAGGGTAGGGCTCTGCCGCATGAGAGTATTACTGGCGCTGCTTCTAACTAAACCGCTTGCGTCCGCTATTTCTTTAACTTTCTAAAGACGTATACAACCTCACATTTTAAAAGCGAAGTTCTTCCAATCGAGTCCTACCGGGCATTGTTGACCCTGGCTGCTGTTGCTGCTGCTGTCTTCCCGAACAGCCTACACAAATAAAATGAGGTGGGAGCGAAGCGTCCGTCTTCCTGCTCAAGAGCTCGATTCTCTAACCGTGTGGCCACAACTGCAAGCATACTTCGTTCCCGCATAATACGCCAAGTAGCTCTTTTCAGGCAGGTCGAGTCTCCTCACCGGT
The DNA here is from genome assembly GCF_013339745.2 of Dermacentor silvarum. Taxonomy (NCBI): domain Eukaryota; kingdom Metazoa; phylum Arthropoda; class Arachnida; order Ixodida; family Ixodidae; genus Dermacentor; species Dermacentor silvarum. The sequence goes on along the minus strand of NC_051161.1, from coordinate 42,917,854 downwards.
ATTCCCTCGACAAATATCAAATGTCCCCTTCGCCCTCGTGACGTCACTCCGTCGACGTCGTCTTGCAGTGCGCATCCACGTGAAATGCTGTCAGCACTACGGCATAGCTTGTGAATAACGTATCGTAGATAAAAAAATAAACATTACCTGACATTGAATTTGTGACCTGTTCGGTGCACAAACAAACATTGCGTGAGTTTATACGTTGCATAGGATGACAAAGACCGTTGTACGCATTGCATTTAATCTAAATAACGACTTCACGAAAGCTTCGCTTCGCATAGATTCCAGCATGTATGTTCTTTCTTTTACTACTAAGAAAAGTAAAAGTTTAGAAATCTGCATAGTTCTGGAGCACCGGACACGTTGCTCGATAGTTGTAGTGGATAGTTGATCAGGAAGGAATCTAGTAAAACGGTCAAGTGTGACCTTTTATCGAGGGTATTTTGTTCTGTAATGCCACAGGGGCATTATGTCTTGTACGAAGCCACGCATTCACACAGATTTTGTTGCAGTACAGTCATGATTTGTTATTGTACAAGCCAGATTTCGTGTTGTAATTGCGTAATTTATTTTGACGTCATCTTTTTTTTTCTATTTTTTTAGCAGCTCGTTTCTAGTAGCGAGCTCTCAAATTTGCCCCAAGTGCACATACTTTATCCGGGTTGTCGCAACAAGTACACGATGACTGCTTCATTGCAGCACATTGTGATTTTTTTTTTCGCTTATCATGGGAGAACCGGTGAAACCATCATTTCCAATACGATTCAAATCCAATCGAGTAACGAATTCAATCGCGGACACTTTGTTTTGAGTCATGTACTATCGAATGCAATCGTCTACTAACGATGCACTCGTTATTGTAGCAAGGTGCATGAAGACTTCATTCTTCCTTCTCGAGCTTCGAAAAAAGAAGAGAAAAAAAAAAAAAAGCACAGCTTCAGTCATCGCCACGACCTCTTCGCCAGGCAGGTTTCTATTAACCGAGGGGGCTTCACAATAACGAGAATCTCTGACGAACAGGATTACCCCCTCGTTTCACAGAGGTCGCCGAAGGAGAGGCAAGGTTCGGCGCAGGCCACAGCGAGTCGCCGGCGGCAGCGGCAGGAATGCGCCTGCGCTGTCAAGTTCGGGTCGTCCTCGCATAGGTTGCGTACTGCACCTCCGTGCCATCCTCGCCCGATACATCCAACACCGATGTGGCGAAAGGCCTCTGCCGGCGTTCCCAGACAGGAATGGTGGTTTAGACGCTGGCAGCGACGTTTGATCGATTCGGCTGTCACGCCGAGGTTCCATGAAGCTCGATGCGTTGACCGGCTCTGATGGGCAGTCTTCCCCGCCGAGCAGGCGGAGATACTACTGGGGCTGGCGTATGATATAGACGCCGAGTGAGTGAACGCCTGTCGTTAGCCTGGTTACCAAGTTATTCTCGGCACTTCCTACCGAGGAAATTGTCGCGTCGGGTGATCTTTTTTTTTTCTCTCTCTCTCTCTGTGGAATCGTAGCGTGATTTCTTCGCGAAGTCCAGAATGGCGTTCACCGTAAGAAAAGGTAGAAAAACAATGCAGGAAGAACGATCTGATGACTCTGTCACGGAATCTATCAGCGTGGTTACTGAGAGACGGTGTGACAAAAGAGAGAAAGCGTTCTAGATAAACTCTAAGATAACTTAATAAATGTATAGGACAGCAATATGATTTCACCACAGGAGCTACGCACCTATAGTGCATTCTGGATGTGCGGCAGCTGGACCGTTCCGGATATGAGAGAAAGTTGGTGGGACACTTAGGGAATAAAAGTAATTCTTGAATAGAAACTAAACGTTAGGTTGAAAGGAATGCAAATGTCTCTCAGTTTGAAGCTCTGCGAAAACTGCGACTATTTATGGTTCGCAATTAGAGGCTTCTCAAACGCACGTTTGTGCACATCGTAGGTAGCTCATCATCTCGACCGTGAAATCAACCTACCCTCCCCAGCCTCATTTCAATCAAATGAACGTCAACGGCAGCACTGCGTTTATGACAAAAAAGAGTAAGAGCTTCCGGATTTCTACGCTAAAGAGATGAAAATTGAAACACGGGTTAAGACAGTCCAGGTTAGGAGTGAGCCCGTGTATCACAAGAGGTTCGTGCACTTTTCATATGCCGGATGAGATGACCTCATCGCCGCTTACATCGTAACTCTTTATTTTTTTACTACCCACGCGTGTCGATGTCGTCACTGTCAGATCCTGAGATTAAACTCGCCAGGCGATCGCCGTGCCCATACGATCACCGCATACATCAGCGGGCCTTGCCTCCGCCAACAGTGCCTACGCTCATCTTAGTGAAACCGTCACCGCTCAAGAATCTGCCCACATCAACAGAGACAGTTGAAAAATTAAAACAACAACAACAACAAAAAAAAAACAACGTCATAAGCAAAAGAGGATACTCCCACTTATGGGGCACCACGGGACGTCAGTATATAGAAGAGGAACGAATGAAAAGCAACAGCTATAAAACGACGATGTCTAGGGAAGATGTCATTCATAGCAGATCCGATTAAGACGAGACGCGAACGTCGCGGCAGGCGTCACATGGGAGCCGTCTTCCCAATTCGCGAGATACTTCGGCACCCCGCCGGGCCTTGTCAATCTTCCCACTCAGGCCAAGGCAACGTCGCAGCAGCTAGCCGCACCGTTCTGCTTAGATTAAAAACCCCGATCAACTAACGACCTACTACTCCGCACCCAGGTGTGGACATAACAGCAGGCTCCACAGCCATAGCTTGCGTTTGACTTTTCTTCGCACTTCCCCCCGAACGTTCTTCTTTCTTTTCTTTATCTCTGTAATCTCAACACCGTGACATCATCGCCGACAGCGTGTGTTCGTGCGATACACTTTCTCCCTCTCTCAGGAACGAAACCAACTCGCTCGCTTACACGGCTGTTTTCCCGCTCTGCCTCTTTCTCAGCCGCGCGCCGTACACAGTCTCATCACGGACTCACTCCATCGCTCGCGTACCGGTTTCCTCGGGCAATTTGAATTTCAAACACCCCGCCGCGACGACGCGTTGGATGAACGACGAGCGTGGGAGCGCGCGCTCGCGTCCGAAAGTGCTTTCGCTGATTGCGCCCGCTCCCAGGTAGACGCGCGCCTCTGTAACAACGGGACGCGCCCTCGGACGCCTCGCGGACGCTGGGAGGCTTGGTCCAGCCGGAAGTCACCGGAAGTTACTTCCTTCCTTCCTTCCTCGGCTCGCTATTCGCGGCGGGAAATTGGGGTCGCGTTCGCTCGTGGGGGTTAAAAGCCGCAGGCGGCGAGCGATCCCTGTGTGTATCTGCAGCCGCTTGGTGAGAACAGCCTATATAGGATGCGATAGAGCAGCGGGAGCTGACGCGGTAGCTAAGGGATTGGTATGTAGGTGTGGCTGGTAGGGGGGTGTGTTTTTCCAGCACTGCACGAGGAACAGCACGGAAGCTATCAGTTTACGCGTCAGGCGATGTTGAACAATAAGGAAAGCGGCGTCACGGTGTGCGCAAACAGCGGTGACCACTATACAGCATGTGCGGTGCGTTCTCCTCTTGAGAATTCCACGCAAAAAAAAAAAAATGTGCGGAAACCATTGATGATTATCAATGTAAGCCGAATGGCCCGAACGAGCGCGCGGGCGAGCGAACGAACGAAGGATCGTTTTCCTTGCTGAGTCGGACCACCGGGCCCAACCACGAAAACGGGTGAAAGAAGCGAAGAAACCTATTCGCTTTAAAAATTACGAACTGATGACATACTGTCGGACAACAATTTCCGGGGTCACAGCAGTCACCCGAAACGAATAAAAGAGCTTCACCTCATTAACTGCAGCTTTGAGGTAAAGCCTGCATTGATGTGATCGACTGTTACCGCAAAAACTTCTTAATTCAGTGTTGCGTTTACAAACACGAAATTGTATTAGCTTACTGGCACGGACCATTATTATGCGTACGCATTTCCGCCTCTGACAGCACAGACCGGATACATTATAAATATCAGTAAAGTGTCTTGCAGTAAGCATTCTCCAAATGAGGGCTTACCCTGTCTAATGCGCTCATCTTTCCTTTTTTTGTCGTTCGGCCTTAATATAGTGCGAGTTCTTTCGTCTGCGGATAACCGAGTGTCTTGAAATACATCGATGCTACAGCGATGGTAGCGCCGGAACTGCACACAAGGGCAGAGGGAGACTGACTGCAATGCCGGCACACATGTAGGAAGTGGCCTTTCCCCGCGATTTGGCAAGATAACGCTGGTGGAAAATGATCTAAACCTGCACGAATAATTTTCACTTGACCCTCCACCAATGTCACGGACGCGGTAATCATCCCCCATGTCCACAAGGCGCGTTCACATGTCGTTTTGAGATAAGCTTCAACAAACCATCACTACAAGAAAAAGTAAAATAATTATCCCCCAAAATTAGAGACAATTAAGTGTTCATTACGCAAGCGCTATAGAGACCGGCACTCCACGAACGCGACATCGGCGCATCAGAGGACATTTCGCTTCGCTCCGCGCCATAGCACGCAAACCGCTTCTTTCAAAAGCATATTCTTCTCTACCATTCACACGGCGCGCTGACAGAACTGCAAAGTCGTTGTATGACGTCGGCGACTCACTCTTCGTCCTTCATTATCTCACGCCCCCTCTTGTAAGAAAACTCCGGAGGAGGCACATCATAAAGTAGTATACACTCAAAGGCCTCCGGGGGGTCACGCGCTCATCCTCTAAACGCAACTATATCAAAGATCTTTCTAGGTCGCCCAGGTGCAAGGAGCATACACGACGCGGCCGTACGCGCCTCGTACACATACCTTGACGGCGCGTATACGCACGTCCGCCTGGTTTACGGTGCTCCACAGTCGAGCGGTCAAAAAAATAAAAGAAGGAAAGAAACAGAAAATAATGAACAGAGTAACTGCGAAGGAACAGGATAGTTACTGCAAAGCGCTGCGGCAAGAAAACAAAGACAGAAAGAAATGCGAGGGTTAAAGAGTAGAACGCCTCCGGTGCGTGAAGAACTGCGGATGAGAGGAGGAAATGGAGGCAGGGAAGGTGCAGAGAGAGAGAGAGAGAGAGAGAGGAGGGGGGAGCCAAGCGGCAATGGCTTCAGCCGAGGCCAATTGTCACGCGCGCACCGTTCCTAACGATGGTGAAGAGCTTCGTGACGGACCCGGCCTGGCTCCTCCGGTCCCAACACAGCCGCTCGGAGCGCTTCCTGCAAAACCTCCGCTGGCCCAGCAGTTGCCGCTCCGTTTCGATCGTATCGACGCCTTCGGAGAACACGGCGGCACCGCCGGCGATCGCCCGGCTGACCTAGAACTTCGACAGACTGTTTACAATATTGGCGCCCCCCTCCCCGCGCAGCTTCCAACCCAGTCCCCTTTTGCCACGCCGTCCTATATCTGCGAGTCTCTCTGTACTCCGTGGGGCCACGGACTTGCAGAGCCAGCGAGCTTCGAACGTAATAAAGAAATCCGAATCTGGAAGGACTCAGTCGCGCGCGCGCGCGCGCGCTCTTGAGAACTACATTGCGCCAGTATAGGTTGTCGAGAAACGGCGACACGGCGGGCTTTCTTTTGCTCTCGTTGTTGTTGTTGATCCACGTAGGCGACGCGCGCGCGTCTGATGATGCAGTTTCGAGAGGACAAGCGACGGGACGAGGAAGGTTCGCAGTTTTACAAGACAGATGTCTGTTGTGCGTCGCGGTGCATGAAGCCGTGTGCTGAGCGTCGTGGATATATAGGGGGATAGAAGTGACAGCGTGTCCAACGCTGAACATACCTCAGACGGAGACGGGAATCGGGTGCCCCCCTCCCGTCTTCAGAGAAGCGTACCCGAGTGGGCTTACAAGTTTGCTGGCTTTTTTCTCGTCCCTTTGATTAATTGCTTACTGCGCTATAAGCTTAGTACGGCGCTGACTACCGTAGCTTTACAGCTGTCAAGCGTGGCGATCGGCCACGCTGGCTAACGTTGTAGTAGGTCAACGTACGTAGCAGTATATATGCAAACAACATACGATCGCGATCTGGGCTAGTTAGCATTACTTGTACAGAGACAAGAATAGAAACCGCTGTGGAGCGGCGGCGTGGGTCGTCTTTTTTATTGTGCGTCGCGTTCTTGCACCTCGTCTTTTTATGACACAAAGAATTCCGCAAAAGGTACTTTGCCTCGAAGCCACAAAGAAGTGAGGCCCGGGCCTTGTTTCCTTATAGTTCTGTGTGTGTTGGCTTCCAACCTTCTATATCGATGGTATAATACGAATAGAGGAGACGAGATACAGTTGCGAGCCCATTTTTTGAATTATGGTGTACAGACAAGCAGGTTGCAGGATAGCTGGCTAGTTCGTTACACTGAGTGGACGTTAGTAGAGCGCTGCCTTATACGCTTATAGCGTAACTGCATGTACTAAATGGATCTGCGTGGATGTGCTGTATATAGTTATAACCCTCGAATGCGGCTCTTGTGTCTTCTGTCCCTGTGAACGACGATGAAAAAAAAAAAGTGATCCCCATAAAAAGTGCGCCACTTGCGCATGTCGAAAGTCAGCCTAACATTTAATAACTTTGTTGCGAAGGTAGAAGCAACAGCAGGAGTATCGGCAATACATCTAGTTTCTAAGTATCCGTAGAAATGCGGTCAAATGCTGGTATTTCGTTTTGAATTGAACTGTACGTTTTCTTTCCCCGCTTCACAAAAATGTATAGACATTTTCGTGCGAAATTATTTTCTATTTAATACACGCTATGGTCATTTCATTGAACAAGCAATAATGTCAGCCGGCCACGTCAAGTGTTATAAAGAAAGACAAATAGAGATACTACTGGAGACTAAAGAGGCTTGCGTTACCGCTGGCCCATTATATGCTTTTCCAAACGAAAGCGATGGCATCTGAAACGACATACGACGCAAAGGCCACCACGCTCCACATACACACATCCAACATATACAGCCACGCGGTACCAACGCTAATCGCAGTATATGGTCGATGTCACTCTCCCGTACGAAAGTTAAAAACGCTTTCGTATAGTGCCGGACGCATAGGCGTCACTGTTCCAGTGTCTATGCATAGGTCTCGCAAATCTCACGCGCAGGTCAAGGCATGACCCGCGGCACATATACCCAATGGATCAGCAAAAGCAACTAGCAGTAGCAATCTACTTACTGAGCGACAGTCTGCCCATAGAGAAATCGCAGAGATCTTGCTTTGAGGAGTGGCGAGTCGCCGGTATGCGAGATATCCAGCCACATGCTACTGTGTGTTTCTGTATCATCTCTCAGTGCCCGGCGTATGCGCAGGTGCGCTCGACGCGTAAGCAGGTCGTTCTCATCTTTTTTCGCTCGCAGAAACATGAGAAACGTGTCACCGCGTTCGGCTGTCGATACGCGGAGAGACACTTCGGTTTCTCCCAAGAGCGAGGCTTCGTGTGTGTGTGTGTGTGTGTGTGTGTGTGTGTGTGTGTGTGTGTGTGTGTGTGTGTGTGTGTGTGTGTGTGTGTGTATATATATATATATATATATATATATATATATATATATATATATATATATATATATATAGGCGCCCACTCTTGAAGCGAAGAACGCGCTGGGAGACAGCGGTGTCATCACAGTTGGGTCTTGTTATGCGGAGGAGAGAGGGAAGTCGCGGATTCCTCGAAAGGACCTCGCGTAGAGTGACACATGCTATCTGCTTGTAGAGAGAAGAATAATAACCCGCGCTGAGAGTCGCGAAGACAAACGGTGTCATCACGGTCGAGTCCTGATAGGCGGAGGCTCGTATGAGAAGCTCAAGATGGGTTTCACGATGAATCGCGGGGCATGCTATACTCGGGGCTCGGAGAGACGATTCATGCGCCATTGCTACACCAGTGGGGCGCCGCCACCGCGGGGCCCCCCCAATTTCCTCGTGACCGTGCTCGGTCGAGCAGAAACGAGAAATCGGACCAGTGACAAAAAGTGTACCACGGCGTAGGCATGCGGCATTGCCTTTCAAGACGTGCCAAGCTGAAAAAGGCAAACACAAGACAACAAGAACACGGCAGAGAGAGATTGGAGATAGTAAAAAAAAAAAAAAAAAAAAAAAAAAAATCAATGGTGTGTGCCGGTCGTCGTCGAAGCCTGCTCGTGGGGTCGAGGGGCGTGCTTTGAAAACCCGAAAAAAAAAAAATAGGCGGGGGGTTCCTTCGCGGTTCACGGGACACGTGTCGCTGGAACGATGATGGAGAGCGTTCTCTCGCGGCGCTCCGGTCCCATGGTGCCCGCTGAGCGGACCCTGGCATGCGTAACCGGTTGGCTGTACGTACACGTATCGGCACATATCCGCGGAAAGAGCTTTATACTTACACGGTCGTTCTTCCTTTATACCTTTTGCCGCTCTGGTTGCCTCGTAACACTGATCGGTGTCGACCGCGTGGCCTGTGGTGTATTTCAAAGGCGTTACGCTTTCGTACCGCTAGCGCAACGGCAAACACGCGGTGTGCCGTGGTTCCGTCTTTCGTGGAGGTGTTGAGGTCATGAGTTGTCCGCCGTTGTGATGCTTTGTTGCCTTTGGCCATGGTCTTCACTTAAAGTGAGAGGATCTGAGCTGTCTTCACACACACTCCACCCCGAACCTCCCTCACACACTATGTATAGTACGCTCCTGTCTGTATCTTCACCGGTGGCAGAGGCAATAAAATACAAGAAGAAAAGAAAACGTCCACATACGATAAGCGTTCACTATAATAGGGAACGATCTATCTAGATGATGCACATTCTCGGCAAATGGTGATTCGAACGACGATGGCTATGCGGCTGCTTACAAAGCGTTTTTCATTCTTTTTTTTTCATGGTATATATATGTAAACTCAATAGACTTGAGCATCCGCTTTTGTTCCGGAATTCTTTTCGCAGGCCGCGTTCTTCCAGGTTCGGCGCTTTGGCGTTATAGCGTTGACACTTGTGTTCCTTGAATGGAAACTAAGTCGATGCGGGGAGAAAAAAAAAAGAAGAAGAACCGTTTAGTTCCTTCAAATTTATGTAGTATTCACTAAAATGTGCTCAAAAAAAAAAAAAAACCCAGAGATTAATTTCCGCATTTTCTCCAAGTCTTTCCTTTACTTTTTTGAAAAGAGAAAATGTTTTGTTCCTGTTCTGTGTCCTGTTGTTCTTCACTATGTCCCCGTCTGTGTGCGCTGTTACCCCTTTAAGCTGTTGTTCCTATTCGTTCTGATTTATTGCCAGTTAACTATAGTAGATGTGCAGAATTTTTAGAAGGAAACCAAACCAAACCTAACAGTCAGCAGACCGGGGCTCCGTAGTTATGCGTAGTCTTTTCCTAATGTTTCGAGGGCGGCAATGGTTTTTCAGGAATTTCTGCCATGCTCCAGCTCCGGACGGACAAAGATTGCAGGCATGGCGCGCTCTATATATAGCTCGATACTGTTTGAACTGTTTCTCACTTCGTCTGCAGCTTTGAAGAACCAAAGTTTGTTGAGACTCAAACATGCAGCCCAGCGAGAACTTCGATTATTATCGGAGTGCACTTCTAAAGTTTCCGCAAAGGCTGCTCATATGTGCGGACACCTTATTCTAAATGGAAATCCAGCCGTAGCTTCTTGCAGAAGTCAATCGTGTCTAGCGTGGTGAGGACACTCATGACCGACACGACAAACCAATGGGCCCAAGGGCTATCGGTCAGGATCCTCACTTGCATCGGCGCAGTAGTTTCATGGCAACACGCAGCCGCAGACAGTTCACTACTCGTGGTGAGTTGCCCTATGTAGGGTAGTGCCGCTTAAAATCTTCCGGCCTGTCAGACCACTGATCGACGGTGTTGTTCGCCAGCTACAAACCATCGACAGATATGGATCGAAAGACACGACTCGCTGCTTTCCAGTGTGTCAAACAGAATGCCGGCGGAGGTCAAAGGGGGCCACCTTTAGAACCGATTGCACGCTTACTTCCGCTTTTGACCAGCGCGAAGGCTTACCTCGTTCGGCACCGGGCACAGAGCCATTATCAACTCATTACGCGAGCGCGACAGATGACCGCGCACACCTGAGTTATGGGGCCACGGGGGGCAGACACTTTTCGCGAGAAGATGGCGGGAGAAGAAAAAGTGCGTGCATGAAATGGGACATAGTGACAGAGCAGCTCCGCAAAATGCGACCAGGACGACGACGAGGTGGCGGCCGCACTTTAAACGCGCGAGGGGTCAGCGTAGTTGTTTTCCCACACGGCTGGTTCTCCCTCATACAACAGTCACACTGGCCGCTCGTGCTGACAGCTCTAGCTGGCTCGTTACACTTCCGGTGCCTCACTTTCTCCGCAATCACTGTGCACTCGGGGTCGACAGCGCTCCGGGAGAAAGTGACAGCCTGCGAAGACCCGTCGGTGCGTGTACGACTCTTTTCGCCACTTTCACTGCCTTCCGGGCCACGCCGGGAGCAAGCGCGACACATGGTCGCGTACCCGGAACGAAAACAAGCGGCCAGAACTGTTTCACGGCTGCCCTCTACGCTTTGCTTTTGAGCGCTTCGTTTGTTGTTGTTTGTTTCTTTCTTTCTCGCACACCCTTCCCCCACTGTCGTCGTATGCACCGATGTGCGACAAGTGTCACGCCTGTGCGGCAGGACAACAGTGCGGTCGGATGAAAGGAATATTGCGGCCGAATAACCGATCACGCACCCGACGGTAACGGTTATCGATGCGTGGTATTATTACACCGCCGATGCATGGCTGGTTGCGTAAACGTGTGTGGTGGTTGGAAGTTCGGAAGTTTGAAAGTACCCAATGTCGGCAACACAAAACCATTAATACGCATAGAAGAGAGAGCGAGAGCTTTCTAATGAAAGAGGTTTGACTGGTGTTTGCATAGCATGCAACTCCAGGTGGGACCACGATAAAAGCATGAAATGATATGCGCAGCGCACCTTGCAATTTAATGCGCTCAACGGTACTGACAGAGATGAGATTGTTTATATATTTCTTGCGCAATGATGCTGGAGCAGTACACTGAACGTCGAGGGCCAACTTGGAAGTAAAAAGAAATAAAACAAACAACATAATTTACGGATTGCTTCAGCTTCGAGCCCGTTTACTACGACATGCAGCATCCTCCCAATGTGAAGACAACTTTTTTTTATTTATTTATTTTTTTTTTGCTTGCCTGCTCTATTCTAATACGGAGGCTGCTGGACAGAACGTATTTCAAGAACGAAGACTTCACGTTGGTGCGTACCGTATGGTGTTTAGGATTGCGGAGAGGCGAAACCATGCCACAGCCACGCAAGAAGCATCCGATTATTGTCTATATGAGCGAAATGTTTGCCAGCATAATGTCACACACAGCCCTATATATACGGCAGGCTGCTCAGTCGCGTCGCGTGTCAGTCGATGGCCGAGTATACGTGCACATTAGGGCTGCTCGAAACCGCTACACTCCAGCTAGCTTTCGATGAGACAGACGAGGAGCTAATCGATGCGGCAAGCGCACCGCTACTGTGTAGCAAGTCTACGGCTTAGAAGCCGCTTCAGCGAAGAGCGCGCGCACACCGTTTACGGAGGACGGAAGTGACCACGATGTTTCTTCCGCTAAACGATATATAACGCGAGGCGCGGAAGCTGCTCTTTTCACGCTGTACTTCCGTCCGGTACGTGAATGCAGTGATTGCCGCCTCTTCCTATCCTCGCCCAAAATCACAGTCCTCCGTACAAGCACAGCTCAGTCAATTGGCTCAGCAACGGTGATGCCAGCATGGCGCTCCGCGCGCTCTCACATAACCCGCTCCCTTCCGGTCGGTTCATGGCGGGCACGGTCACCTCGCGCCACCCGGAACCAAAACAAACCCTGTTGTTTGCTTGTCATTTTCGGCGTCGCACATTACACGGGCTGGGCCACCGCACGAGTTTTGCGGGCACTCCTGAACGGCGCAGGTTCCAGTCGCGACCGCCGGTCAATTGCGATCGCGAGACGTGGCCTCCTGCCGCCGAGAGAAATTCGTACGCGTGCGCTTGACGGACCACGTCACGCGGCGGCAACACGCTGTCGCCGCTTTTTTTGCCAGAGGCGCTCGCTCTCAAAGGCGACGTTTCTTGTAAAGCGGGTCAGGCTCGGTTTGCCCATTTCGGTACGTAGCACGCGCGCCTTTTGTTCGAAAGGTCCGTTGTAGCCAACGGAGTGTCGGAGAGGTGGTTTCGCGTGCTGTTTTTCTCGCACCAGTAAGCCTCGAAGAGAATGTTGATTGTCCGACGTCAAAGGGAAATACAGATAGAGAAAAACAGGGGTAAGTAGCAACACTAGTGCGTAGGTGCATGTGTGCGTGCGTGCGTGCGTGCGTGCGGGTGTGTTTACCTCAATTTTCAGGACGTTTTCATCCTCCTCTCCTCGCTGTGATAATTCCTTGCGCGTTGATGCTGCGCTGAATGAGCGCGCCGATGCTGAGGGAGACGTTAGTAGGGACTGGAGTAGTTGACCCAGCAAAACGCCTCACATGCTGCCGTTTCCTGTTTTGTAAAATGTGTACATTAAGCACCGCTCCTAAAGGTTACGTTCAGAAATAAGCCACGCATGGGATTATGGAAAACAACGTTGCATTTAGTTTAACTGGTTTCGCGTATCATCTGAGCGTATTAGTTTAGCGATTGCGTGTGCTTGAAAGACTGATTTTCGCAAGTCACAGACGAGCCTGTTGTTGGGTACCTAATACTGAGCTCTATAAAGTTTCGTCACTGTGAAACCACAGAAATTGAGAGGCACTGTTATCACTTTCACAAGCTTTGGAGAGCAAGGCGCTCCACGCGAGTGCTGCTGAATAGTGCCAGGCGAGAGATGGTGGCTTGCACACACAGGCTTCGGCACTTTTGATAAAAATTGAGTGTTGAGGAATCTGCATATACCTATCATAGTGCCATGCCCTTAAACGTGCGTTCTCTTGTACACCTCTTAATACTTTGCCAGTCACAGCAAATATTTTCAAGGCTTCTTGGTACTGGTCGATAGTTTTTCGAAGTGCAATTGTGTATTCTATGCATGCATATAAAAACTATGACAAGGATTTCAAATACGTGATCACACCTTGTGACCAACAAAATGCCGATGGTGAGAAAAAAATGAATGAAAGAAATGATAATACCAATAAAGGTTGTCGTTAAATGAACAGAGCACTCTGAACATTTGTCGTAACGACACAGATGAACAACCAGTTCTCGATCGCTCTACTAAAGTAAACCAACAAAACTCAACACATTCCATATCTTTATTGTCAGTTATCATTGGAGAGCGCTACGAAACAGAAATGAAGGTACATATATACCTCGGCGTTCTTCTGGTTAACAGAAGGTCACATGATCGAATACCAGCCACGGCGGCCATTCCGATGGGGACAGAATAGGGGAAATACCGTGTGTTTAGATTTAGGTGCATATGAAATTAAATTCCGCGATTTTACGTGCCAAAACCACGATATGATTATGAGGCGCGCCGTAGTGGGGCACTCCAGAATAATTTTGACCACCTGGGGTTCTTTAACGTGCCCGCAAGTGACACGGGCGTTATTGCATTTCGCCCCCATCGAAATGCGACCGCCGCGTCCGGGATTCGATCCCGCGACCTCGTGCTTAGTAGTGCAACACCATAACCACTAAGCCACCGCGGCGGGTGTTATGTGCATATTGAGGAGTTCCACGCAGTCAAATTTGATCCGGGGCCCCATAGCTCACAGTGTAGCTTTGGAACATTTCATACCATGTACTCACCTATGGTAGCATGAAAAACCTGTCGTTCGGCTAACCTCTCCATATATCATCAAACTTTCACTCTGTTTCTCTCTCGTGCACTGATTTGGATTATAGTTAATGTCATTATTAGTTACACTTTCCTACAAAGCTCAAAGAGCGCAAGTCTGTCGAGTCTCAGCAACGTGCAGCTACGTTACCTGGTGGAACAGTATCAGAGGACGCCTACTGTTCCTCTGCCGGTGTCTGGTCCTCGCCGTTCGTATCATTATTTTAATCGTTCATAGCGGTGCAATCGCCAGCGAGGTTTCCCGCGGGTACAATTGTTCCGACATGGCTTCAGCTGGATTAATACAATGAACAACGAACCGAGAACCATCAACAAAAGCAACGAACGATAGAGTGGCGCTGATATAACCCGCTAGCACAGTCGGAACCCTGCGCGAACAATGCGGCTCGAAGAAGTTATCGAAGTGCGTGGGTAGGCATCGCGAATGGCGCGGCGCCCTCAACCTCCTTGGTCGCCCTTATTGAAAGCACGGCGGCTAGTATAAGGAGCAACTGCAGTGAGAGAGAAGGGTCGACGGAAAACGGCTGTTCGGCGTCCTTATACCTCCCCACGCGCGTAATGGTGTCCGCGAGTGGTCTCCTAATGGTGCCCGCAATTTCTTCTTCTACTTCTTCCGGTCTCCAACGCCCCATCAGGTCGCGAGAAGAGAAATTGCGGGGCCTCGGTCGGCGTGCGTTCTGCTAGGAGGACACTGTTTGCGAGCTGGGAAAGCGTTGTCCCTTGTTCTTTTTTTCTCACTGTTTTCTTTACCGTTTCTTGTTCTTCCTTCGGTGCTTAGCAGCCCGTACTTATCCTTGCGGACCTGGAGGTCCTGTTTGTGTACACTCTCGCCTTGCGTTCCGGAACGCTTGTCTTCGCGAAGGACCCCCCTTCCCCTTCGCGTTGTGCGACAGGGTCAGCAGGCGTGTCCGCGTCCTATAGCGGACAGAAGAGAGCGTGACAGTGAGGCTTAGAAAGGGAAACCGAACAGCTACGTAGGTACGTTTGTAGCACGTACGGTTATTTTTCTCTCAGCTAAAGCTGCAGACTGCGTGAAGTATCGTATCGTTCTGTTGTGCCAGGATAGTGAGTAGGCCTGAGGGTTCTGGTACAAGCTCTGGCGATTATGTTTTGCCCAAAACGAAATCTGCAATGCACTCAAGCGAGTCTGGACAAATATGAAATAGATGCAAGAAAAGTCAAAGAAATCCGCTTAGAGCGGGCTTTATATGCTGCGAAGGGATGCAAATATAACCCTTGTGAAGGGTTCTCTGCCTTAAGCTCCGCACTATTCTAGAAGTGCGTTAAAAAAGAAAAAGAACTTTTAAAATTTAATTGAGCCTATATTACTCTGCACTGAGGGAAGTAGGAAGGTCAGAGAAGGAAGGTTTTGAGGATTGCCGGTGAGCGCAATGAGTGCATACGTGCGCCTTACGACTGTTTCTACATGGCAGGCATTACTGGAACGAGGAGAGACAGACAACGCCCAGTGCCCGTGATGCCTGCTTCTTTATCGTCTCCATACGTCATCTGTATCAAAGAAAAAACAGAACGTAGGGGGCACTAGTATGCGAAAATTTGTGTGCACGGTGCCTGTTCGGGGCAGTCGAAAGTTGAGACATGCACTGCTCTAGATCAAGTATGTTGCTATAGCTCGCGTAGTTGACGCAAAATTTGGTCAGGATCTGAGCAGATACTTGGAATTATCGATTGACCACTTACGGGAACGTCACTTTCACCGTGTTTGCGCGTTCATTGTGTTAGTCATAGACAGCGTGTGCAGGTCTGGGTATTATGTCACAAGAAAAGGAAAAACAAAACTGGAGGTATTCCAGAAGGTGCATGACCAATCCCATCGTGCGGGCCCTGCAAGATAGTCTTCAATCAACGGCATGTATGGTGCTCTATACTGCAATTATCTTAATTAGATCATAACTTAGAGTATCCGCATCTCGGAGAACATGCAGGCGTTGACGTGCGAAGTGGCTTAAAACTTGTTCCGTGCTCATTGCCTTCTCATACGTTTACAGTTTTCTGTGCAAACAGAAATGGCCGTACGGATGTTGGCGGGCGAAGTCGTTCGTAAGAAAATCTGTCAAGAAAGGAGTATTCGTGCTTGTTTGGCGCTAACTTTCTCTTCTATTGTTCTTTTTTTTTCCACGCTTGCGCACAGCTGCACTTTTGTTTTGCGGAAGCTCTTGCGTATCTCGCACACGTCGGATCGTTCAGACTTTACGCGATGCGACGTCAGCGCCGGTGGGACCGCGTAAGAATCTATAGCATCGCTCCATTTTTTTCGATAAACGCAAAAAAAAAAAGACACAGAACAGGCTCTCCCTTTTTTATATAGTCAGCGACCCAGGCACGAAGCAGGTCAACGAGGAAGAGACGACAAATTCGAAGGTATACACGTCTCACGCTCCCGCCTTTCTCCTTGTCCTGTGACGCCCTGCTATCGCGCCGATAGAAAAGATGCCTTCGCGCCCCCGTACGTTATATAAGGTTTTCCGTTTTTGATTTCCAGCGAAGAACAGCTATCGTGGCTGGAGTGGAACTGCATATTTGGGCGTTCAACAATTGCGAGGCGTTCTCCCGGTTGGCCGATTCTCGACATTGATTCGTCTGCGAACGGCAGCTGAATTCAGTCGACACTTCCCGAAGTGATTTGCTGGGCAATTCTGTGTATCGGCAAATGCGACGGGGCGCGCGATCAGCGGAAGGAGGATGAAAAAAAAAAAAAGCAAGGCTCAATCTTGGCAACGTGGATGGACGGCGTGGCTTTGCAACTACTAATCACGCTATGGACCGAGCTACCGTGTATTTATGGAATGAGCGTTTCTTAAAACAGCGTCTCTTGTCGTTGAGAGTGAGTTTTCGATCTTATGGCGCTGTAGTTTCAATCTTCCGGCGCTAATGGGTACTGGCATCCATATATTGTGGGCCTAAGTTTGTGCATCCAGATAAGTCAATGTCGGTCGAGTGGAGATAATTTCTGCGTGCTTTAGCACATCGACGATATAGTGCTGCTTTTTTGAGCAATATGGGAAGTTCTACGAGACCCTATTTTAGAAAATCTTGCGCTGACGCGTTGCGTCGTGAGCGAGTTGCAAAACACACTCGGTGTTTTTGCAGATGTGGCTTGTATCACAATGGCCGTGGCTAATAATTCCACTGTTGTGTCGCAATTCTTCTGCGGACGTCACCTATTTAATCAGTTAGCTTCAGCTGCTATATGTTCTAAAAATATGATATAGAGTATCTTCTTTTGCCGTGGAGATAACGTTTTAGGTATATCACATCGCCAAACATTTGGTAAGTAGTTCTGACTGGTCCTGTACTTACGGAAATACGGTTGGCTTTCATATGAGAAGGGAACAGCTTAGTCTTAACGTGCTAAAATACACTGTGACAGTTATACACTAAGTAAGCTGCTATACTATATTTGGCATCAGTATATAGACAGTTCGTAGCCTATTATGACCATACACTGCTAAAAACCGCGAGCTCACTCTGCAACGTTGGCGATAGTTTAGCAGCTAACGGAGATGGAAATGCTATACCGGCAGCCAAGGAAGGCCGCCGAGTCCTTACGCATAAATAATCACGCTTGGTCGATGGGAGTGCTTCTTAATTGTGATTATGGCGGCAACGCTGTAACGCGGGCGGACCTTTTGCACGTACGTCAAGGTGCCACTTAAATTCTAACTCGTTCGCTGGCCCAGCAACCGCGTTTCGTGTCTATTTACTCGTTGAACAAACTGAGAGATCACAAAGTAATCTACCAGTCTGTATAGGCGGACTAAGTTTCACGTGGGGCGCCCATTAGGATCAAACCGCGTCGCTTGCATAACGGGATGTGTGTACGAGAGGCACCGCGCCTTGACATCATTCCCCGTGTCTTTTGTTCAAAAGCACGAGCGGACACGGCCAAAGAAGCGCCGCTTCGTCGGTCTTGACCTAGATTTGACCATCCCTGTCACCATATTTTTTTTTTTTTTTTTGCGGGAGAGCCGACGCTCTTCGGCAGTGTCACAACGACATTTGAGTTGCAATTGAGGAATACCTTAATCACTCAAAGCTGCGTTTACATATAGTTAATTCGCTAACAATAATCTAGCTAGAACAAGTTTGTCGCACCAACATTACTATATCGCTTCAACGTCGTGAACGCCCGATTCTTGGTCAAATCGCCCCCGATGGGTCTACGTCATTGACTACCCATATCAGCCGCCGAAACCCTCACCACTGCGGCCGCCGACTGATAGCAAACAGCAACAACAACAACGACGACGACGACGACGACTAGCGATTTTCCACACTCATCTCCGCGAGAACAGCGACCTTCATGCAGCAGTTTGGTTATAGATGATGCTTCGCCAGGCACACCACGGCGCTCGGTGTCGAACCGCGTCACGCCTGGCCGAGCGTGCCGTGGTCTCCCTGACGGTTCCTGCAGGCGTCAAATGGAGCGTGCGCGTCTACTCCAATCCCCGAAGCGTTATACTACGCCCGCGCAGCTGGAGGCGGCAACGAGGAGAAAGAGCTATAGAGAGACGGAGAGCAGTCTCAAGTGCGTGGTGGGGAAGCGGTCACATAGTCTCGTGTCGCGGCTGACCCCAGCCCCTCCCGTTGCATCGATGATGCGTGTACAATCAATAATCACATACAGCGATCGCGAGCGCGCGATTCAAGGACGCGTGTGAGGTTGGGTGCGCGCGGCTGCATATATGCGACCGTTCGAGGTCTACTTGGACTATTTCGCTGCCGCGCCTGCCTGCCTGTCGCGCGACACCCTGTCGTGCTCCCCTTATAGCGAGTGGTATAGGTATGGCGTGATCTCTTTTCTAGGTAGGAGCAAACGAGGGCGCACTAACGTGCACGCGATGCTTTATACAACAAGATTTTCTCGGTCTAGCGCAAATATTTGTCGCTTTTGATGCTCAACTTTAAATTTTCTAAGCAGGAGCGTGTATGAAAAATGGGTCTATAGAGCAAGAACTTCTTAGCGCCAGACTTTCAAGTGTATATACAATTTATTTATTTATTTATTTATTTATTTATTTATTTATTTATTTATTTATTTATTTATTTATTTATTTATTTATTTATATTCACGCGAAACATTAATCGCAGTTGATCTAACGAGCGTGGGCTAAATAGTAAAAACTTGTCATTATATGTGAGTGCGAGATCCGTGATGTTACCGGAGTACGAGTAATGTCACAAGTAACACACACCTTCAATGTGTAGGCAATCCTTCTTTTACGCAGATTTATCTTGCTTTGATCAAAGCGAGCCTGTCGGGCGATTATACGTACTTCGTTACTTCGTACAATCGCCTAAGAAATATTGCGGGACATGCGAACGCGGTAGCAGCGTATATATAGTGGCAGCGCTCTGCGCAGCGCCAGTGCAACTGCCGCGGCACCGCATCAAAGCTAATCTGCGCAGGCGCAGTGTCTCCTAGAGGCGTGGCTTCTGCTACAATGTTTGGGCACGCCGATAGAAATGCTTACGGGAGTCGACGACGCAGTGTACGGGGCTTGAGGTGGTAAAACTGCCGTCTATTCGCATGCGGCACACGAACTCAAGGTTGACTTGCCGCACCGGCAATATGCTCCCGAAAGCAATATTCGCTTCGCCGCACTAAAACGCAGAGACACACTGTCTTGGCGGGCCCAATCAAAGTAGTAGACGAACACGAAGCCACGCCCGCCCGGCGGGGAACGGTGCCACATCATGGGCGGGATATTACGAACTGATCGAAGATTGTGATTGGCCGAAAATAGCTACAGCGAACTCCCTCAACGAGTAAAAGGGGGAAATTAACTGCATTAAAAAGCGGAGCTTGAGTGTCGTGAGAGACGCTCGACCATGTAAACGCTCGACCATGTACATGCTCGACCATTCCGACGCTGAGAGATGTAAACGCTCGGACATGCAACGACTTCGCATGTATAGTAAGCTCCGATCACCATGGAGCCTTGTTTTAAAATATGTGCATACGTATATAAAACGCTTTTCTCAACTCTCTGGATATCTCCTTCTCCCGGCACTTAGCGTGACACCACCCCTGGACCCGCAGACTTCCCGACAGCCTCTAAGCGTCACTGTGCCTGCGCAGATTTGCTTCAATGCGCGGCCGCGGAGCGCAGCCACGCGTTCGCGTGACCCGCATAATGTTATCCGAGATAAGACGCGGTTCTTTTATCTCTCGGGAAAACTTTTAGGTATTCGAAATTCAGGAATGTGCTACGACTAACCGCCGCTCTTTGCACTGAGACCATTTTAAAAAGTAAGATAACGAGCTGAAGTTTACTGATAACGATCAGGCTATCGGCCATGTGACGACAAACAGCATTTGGTCGCCACATTTTCAGGATCCTATATATATATATATATATATATATATATTCGTTCTTCCTTTCTTCCTTATGATGCACTCATCGAAGCGCAACAGTCCGTGTCAGCATCCGCGAAAAACATAATATATATTTCGCTGTCTTTTTCCTGCCTCGTGCGCAATCGCTCCTGGCCAATCGCCTTGGCCCTTTTTGCAAGGCATCGCTGCCAAAGAGGGAAGCAACAAGGACTGTTTACAACATAGCGATATTGAAAAAAAAAAAAAAACTCGATTCTCACTTCTCTCCGACGTACACTTTGTAATACCGTCGCCTGTATTCGAAGCCCACGCATATGCCGCGAAGTGACAAGAAGAAAACGTCCTTTCCGCACCCCTATCTCAGCATGCCATTATAAGCATCCACGCATGTAACCCCGCCGTGGCGGAAGCTAACGTGAGACGTCGCTTGGAACAGAGATGCGAGGAATTTCTAGCGAGTTGTTTCCAAGAGAAACCGAAAGTGGTAATCTCCTCGCGCCGCGGTGGTCCTTTCAGCAACGCCACCGGGCGCCAGTTGGCAAGATCGCGTCGGATGGGCGGATGTGCGCAGGCGGGCGAGGTAAGTGTACTATACGGGCGGCGTGGCGTCTTGGGAGGCTACCAATATCTGCAAAGCAGCTGCCTGTCGAGGAAAAAGAAAACTCAGAACGGGGATGCGTACGTGATGGCTCTCCCACACAGTCGGCGTGGCATACAAAGCAGCCTTGTTGCGAGTGAGAATGCGGCTTACGTTTCCACGGCCCAGTGAAAAGACGGCGCACTCACTCGCTTGGCTAAGTGGCATGAACCTGTTATCCGATAGCTGTTCAACAAGGATAGACGAGGTAGACGTTCCTTTCCTTAAAAAACGCAAACAGCGTGCAGGGGAGGGAACTCGAGGACTGATGAAAGTAACTCTCGGCAATGTACGGCGCACAGCTAAAACAGCTCGTTCCTAACGTTGATGGATTAATTGGATTGGTTTAACGACCTAAAGAAATGAGAGGAACACTGTAGCTGTGTTTAAGTGCACGTGTCTGTGCCTTTGGTTGCATGTGTATGTGTGTGTGTTACACAAGCATTTTCCCCCGTACTCAGAACGCAGCCGCCACGGCTAGGATTGGAACCGGCAACTTTGAGCTAAGAAGAACGCCATAGTTACTGAACTGAATCGCACAGGGCATGGGTGTACGTGAATACAACTGTATAGACAAGGGAAAAATAAAGGGGGGAGGGGGGGGGGGGGTGGTAGTGGTTTGGTGTCTGTGTGACTAGTGTGAGGACGAAGAGGGAATGCGCTGGCTATCGCTGTCATCGCACGCATGCACTATTTTACAGCGCAGCTGTATGCCTCTCGTTGGTCGGACAATTTCGTGGCGTAAACACAAAACTCCAGTTTAACAATTGAAGGCAAGCGGCATATCTTTGTTTGCAATCAGGCAGTATATATATATATATATATATATATATATATATTACACTTAGTGACGTCACCACGCTTTCATATATAAAAGGGAGACCCGACTAGCAACCCACTGAGTTTATTCTAAGACTGCAATGGATAGACCACGGAAATTAAAGGCACCAGAAGAACAGCGTGAATACAGTGCTCTATCATGTGTGGTGTTTGATACAGCTTCGCTGGACATTGACATTCGCAGGCCGGAATGGCGGCCACTTTATTTAATTTATTTATTTGCAATGCCCTCAGAGTATAAGTACATTACGTTAGGGGCGTATATAGTGGTAAACTATGTATGCCACTATATCGCTATATATGCCGCTACTCTTAAAAACAAATGCAAGAAATTGCAAGGAAACTATGACAAAACACAGTAATCACTCGATGGCCAGGTGCACCACAGCTTTTTTTCTCCTACTACGTAGTTGCGAGAATAAAGAAGAAACAAACAAGTCATAAAATATGTCTGTGAAGTTCTTTGCGCGCGCATGAACGTATACCATAACTGGACGGCTCAGTTTTCTTCTTTATGCCCTTGGGAAGCCCCGAAACGTGCTATTTTCTCTTCCTTCTGACTCTACCAGTCCCGAGGTCGCGAGAGTCCAAGCAGAACGATTGAGGAAATGCATCGACGCATCCGTCATCCCTCACGGGTCGTTGCTCTGTGTGCATCGTGACGCATTCTGGACGGGGTTTGGTGAGGTTGGGGTTAAGGCATACCGCTGCAATGCCGTCATGCCTGCAGTAACAGACCGGTTATTTAGAAGAACAAAAAAAAAAAAATGTGCGGAGTAGTTGTCATCGCAGGCGTCCTCCGGTATCATTCATCGAGCAGACCAATTTTAGAGCGAGGAGCTCGCAACGTATACTTCCTCGAGGGAAAAAAAGAGTGTCTGTCGTCGGCGATCTTGATGTCTCGCGTTGGTATCGCGTACTGGTTGAAGCACGCACGACACGTCTCCGGAGCTCACAGCATGGGACAGTTTAAATATAGAATTTTGTTCTGTCATCTATAGCTGGCGACAACGTGATCAGGAAGGCGCTGCTGTCGCAATTATTTTTTTTCGAAGACCTGAACTGTCTCATACACGATTGCACATGACAGGCCTGGTTGTAAATAGCTGGCCAGACGGTATACGCTATATAATGAAGCGCGTCATACGCGCAGAGGTGCCGTGCTTGAGCTTGACGGGTCCGCATGCGTTAATAAATTATCACTATATATAAGCTCGCGTGCAAGACACGAACCAAGACATAAACTTGAGGCATATGAACCAAAGTGTAAAACGAAGGAATTGGCGATGCCTCCGTTTTCTTCGCTCCCGCCTTTTCCTCTCCCCACAGCCACCCTTGGTGTTTTGCAGTTATTATACTGCTTAGCCCGACACGTTTTGGTGGCATTTATGGACGTTTATTTACCCGGAACGATTATTGCGCTGAGCGAAATGATTCCGTTGTGGCATGCCAAGTTCACTTTGAAGTGCTATACAGCCATCTTGTGAAATGTCCCGTATTATTTTCATTATTCCCGGCAACAATATATAGACTAAACGAAACGGCCAAGGACTCGCTCAAAGCTGCATGTAACAAGCTGGGCACCACTCAGTGCAGTGCGGTCTCTCTTAACTCAGGGTTGCTGCGGCAGATCTCGCTTTCCCGTCGCGTGGAGCGTACAGTGTAGTATACGTGCGTACGAAACGGGATGATGCCTACGGTCGGCGATGCGTGCAGGGCGTAGCAAAAGGCGGCAGGAAGTGCGGGCGTGTATATAAACGCTCGCGCATGCGCGTTCCGCATGAGAAACCTCGGGCGGTGCGGCGAAAGTCGCCCGCGTCCGACGCCGAGAGCCATAGAGAAAGAAATGCTGCAGCGTGGGAGCAGCAAGGGCCGATATACGCCAACACGGCGAGCGTCGCGCGCGCAGGAGCCTCTTCACCGTCACCTTGTTTCTTTTTTTTTCTTTTTTTTTTACCCTGTCGCGTAGTCATCGTTCTCGTCTTCGTGTTCGGCACGCTTGGCTGGCTCGTCGCAAGACACGGTGCCCCGCAAGCAACTTTCTGCTTCGCGAAACTGCCGCCATTTCTTTGCGCCAGCGCACGGCGCCGTCGGTTCCGGCGCGAGCATGGTCAGAGAGGAGCGCGAAAGTGATGCAAGTGTATGGGGCCGAAGAGGGGGGACAAGCCAGGTGTTGCGACAAAAGAGAAAAAACAAAAGAAAAAACGACATTGTGGAGTGCTTGTACATGTATATACAGGCTTTGTCAACAGCATACGAGCTACGTCGCCTGTGACCACCGTGGTGAATACATGCTGTTTTAAAGGAGTTCCTGTGGCGTGCCACAAGTTCCAACACCGTGGGGAATTGAAACAATATATTTTTACTTGCCATCCAGAGGCCTGAAGTGTCAGGAGCAAAATGGCGCGATGGGAACCGCAGCACACAGGTGAACGACATACGTATATGGCGAAGGCGCGAACTTTTGACAAATGCTGTACGGAGGGCAGCACGAGCTTTTTAGTTTCTTTGCAGAGAAACCAGGCGAGCGAAATATAGACACGTACGAATACATTGCGCAGACGTTTTTTTTATTTTTATTTTATTTGATGATAATGGGAACACCGGCACCGATGGTTTAGTGGATACCGCGTTCTACTGTTGAACACGATGTCGCGGGTTCCACTCCCGACTGCGGAGGCTGCGTCCTGATGGGGGTTGAATGAAAGAACGCTGGTGTATACCATGCCTTGAGTGCACGATGAAGAGCCCCAGGTTGTCGAAATTAATCCGGGGGTCATTTGCGCTACGGCTTCCCTCATAACTTATCGTGCATTTTGGCGACGTTAGACCCCACATTTATTATTGCAAATGTTGGTGACTTTCTTCTCCAGCTTTTCCACTACGCTTGATTGCCAAATTGTCAAAAAAAAATCGACATGGTGAACTAAATTGAGGCACGCAAGCACGCATTCGTGCGCATTTAGCGGCAACGCGCTCGAAACGATGTTCAATGTGGTCGACTTCCGCTTCTTTATATTCTGGTGGCGGTTATTATCTCGTCATGCTTTCCCCAGAGCATAACCCAAATCTTGATATCACTGTTCTGTATAGGAACAGTGATGACTGCATTGCACGTAAAGATATTAGAGCAATCGAACACGCGAATACTGCTGCGCTACCGCAAATATGGAATCCTCAGCGAACTGCATGCCACATCGATAGCGTTGCACAAATGCTCACAAAATTGCGTATGTATGTGCAGATTTCCAGCTCTTGCAACCCAGTAGTCATAAGCCGGACTATACATGGGTTAACCTCCGCGTTTTTACTTTATATTTCTCTACAGACACTCGCACTGCGTTGGGCTAAAATGACAAACATTATATTGCCGAGTCTGGTTTAATGAATAATAACTCACCTAAGAAGAAAAAAAATATGCCCTTAATAACGCGATATCTTGGTCATCAGAATATCAGCTGGCCACTGCGCACCGATATATATATATATATATATATATATATATATATATATATATATATATATATATAGACGAGCAGTTTGCTTTATTTATACGCCTGGTCATCCGACATGGCACGTTGTCAGCGCTCGACCGCGGTATACAGCTAGACACACACACACGCAGAGAAAAGGAAGCCTCTGCGCGTTGAAAAGCCAGCACTAACGTGAATCAATCCAGCCAGATTTCTTCCTGCATGGGCTCAACGCATTACAGCTGTCTGCAGGCCGACGTCGTCACGATAGATTCATTTTTATTCGCATCCGCACAGCAGGAAAAGAAGACCGCGAGCCGCGATGACACGTCTCCATTCTTCCTCTCGCTCTGGATCTCATTTTCGTTATTATTATTTTTTTCTTCTTCTTCTATAGACGCCGCCAAAGTCGCGACAAGGAAGCACTCCGGCGCCTGCAGAAATTGTTTTCCCCTTGAAAACCGCAACAGAGAGCAGATCCCGCGCGCGAAGAAACAGCGAAAGTGCTTCCCTTTGGATCGGCGAAGGCGGTTGGTTTTGAAGCTATAGTTTCGGACCGTCCGCTGGTCCCGGCAGCACGGCGCCTGCATATCACGTTGATCCCATTCCAGACACTGACCGACCCGCCCCGTTCCGTGTGCAGCTTCTTTTCGACTGCCGTTCTCCATTCCCCCCCCCCCCCCCCTTTTTTTTTTCTTTGTCTTCACTCGTTCGCTTTGCATTCGTACACTCGGAATACGGGTCGCGCTGTCAGTGCACATACCGTTGTTCATATACGACAAGCGCGAGTCTCGGCCATCTACGGGCGGAGAACTCACAAATCTATTTCAAGACTCTAGCCTCTCCGCCCACCCGCTATATTCTTCGAAATAAATAAGGAGAAATCTGAAAGGCGTCCGCCGGGGGAGGTGCGCGGATAAGGGAAGTAAACGGGCTGTAAGCACGCGAATGGCCATTTTGTTCCGAATCCAGTGGGCGGTCGACTCGTGTGTCACACACGCTTTCGGAGGAGGTCTCAGGAAGAACGCGCTGCGTGCGATCGGCCGAAAAGCATGTTCTGAGCAGAAACCGGCCGCATGGTTTTCTCTGTCATTGATTTCTGACGCTTCTCAACCTGACACAGCTTTCTCTCTCTCTCTCTCTCTAACATGAAACACGCGCTGCTAGAGAAGAGTTACTGCACAAACGGTCGAGATAATTCTTTTTTCTGAAGTCAGAAAGGCCGGGAAATTGTGAGGAAACATTCGAAGACCGTATAGGCATCTGTCGGAGGTATTATATAGATGCACCGTGTGAACGTCAAGAAGATATTCGCGCAGTGAATCAGAAACCCGAAATAGAGAAACGCGGGCGTACGTGGCCATGCACGCACGTCGAAGTGCCGAAGCAGCTCGATTGCTGCGAATAAAGCGTGCGAAAAACGCGACTGCGTTGTTGGCAGTGCGTTTTCTATAGAGGCAGGCTGCCAAGGCGCATTAGCAACGGTTGCGCCGCTGTGCTGCGACATCCCGCCGTGCGGAAACAGTGCGACTCCCGCTGTGAGCGCCGCAGGTGACCAGTGGCGGCATAAGTGAGTTGTATGGAAGCAGAGGTGCCGACTGTGCAGGGTGCTTTACGGTGAAAAGTAATGATATGTAAATAAATTGGTAGACTAATTGTGCCTGATTGTATCTGCGTTTCGGTGGACACTATATGCGATGGTGGACATGCTGCGGCAAGTCACTTACGTCCGCAACAGACAAAATAGTTATTTAGGAATAATTTAACGTCGCTGAAGTAACATAACTTGCCAGAAATAATACTGAATTGAAAGAGGTATATAATGCTTAAGAAATTCAGTGTATACTTGCTCTAAGAAAAGCAAGAACGGGAGCGAGTTAATTTTACTGTGAACGGACAAGATGATTACTTAGAAGTAAAGCTAGTATGCCAAAAAAAAAAACGGTTATACTTTAGAAAGCAGAAAGCACGTGAAACACGTACCTATAGTGGTGGTGGTGGGGGGTGAGGAATTGTAGCATCAGGTGGGTTTAGCCTGGCGATCAAGGCCGGCAAATGCCCCGTCTGAGCGTCTCTTACAATATCGCTGCAGGGTTTCACCAAATGTCCATCACACCAGTCTCTCTTAAGAATTCGATAAAGAGACGTGAAGTTTCTTTGCGGGCTATAACTGATCCCTCGGGAAATACAAGGTTTTAACTTGATTAGTGAGATTAGTGAGTGATTAGTGAGAGTTTTTAACTTGATTACTCTTTGGAGCCTTGACTTTGAGAGAGAGAGAGAGAGAGAAAGGATGCATAGAAAGGCAGGGAGGTTAACCAGAGGTAGTTCCCGTTGGCAACCCTGCACGGGGGTAAGGATGATAGAGTGCTGCGTATGCTAGCGCATCAGCTTTTTCGTTGCCAGAAATACCAATGTGGGAGGAACGAGCGGCCTGTATGAATGTATTGATTTTATTATTGGACAATAAAAGTATTATTATTATTAATAATCCCCTGAAACTTTACTGTAAAGCTTTGTTGTCTAGTTCTTTCACGAGGGCTAGTGATTTGCGCGGTAACTTGATGGATGGTAGACCACGGTAGAGTTGTTGTAACGCGGCCTTTGAGCCCGTAAGGACAACCACATTCTGCGGAGGCAAAGTTTGCGCAGAGCAGCAGCCATTGCCACGCTTTCCACAACTGTCGACGAGGCTATACAGTCCAGACGGCCAGACCACGTATATCTCAGAGAGGGAATATAGAATGCAGCTGCGCAGCGGTCTTCGTCTACCTTGACAGAGCCAGGTGTGTATACTTGTAGGTGATTCGGGTAAGTCGTGTTCAAATGTTCCAGGACTAGTGACTTCACTTCTGCAGATGGAATGCATCTCTTTGACTGCAATGGTCGTGCACTTAAGTTGCACGTGATGTCCTCGAAAGTCCAGGGCGGTTCTATAGTTTTGCTCTGTCTCGAGCAGCGCATTCCTAAGACTCGAGGCGTGTTCAGCGCTGCATAAAAATGTGAGCGCGGCCTGTTACCTATAGGTCTTAAGAGGGCTTTGCCGGTCAAAGACTCACTCAAACGTAGTAGCTGAGTCATGAGAGTCTGGGAAGCATGAAGTCGCAGAGGACGTGACTCAGCTTCGTAGAGCACTTTCTTGTTCGATGCTGACTGAGGGACTCCAAGGCAATGTCGAATACCTTTTCTGTGGATGGCTTCTAAGCGCTCGTATTGGCTATCTGAGGGTGACATCAGAGGTAGCTGATATAGGATCGGACTGGCAACCAACGCTGTATGTAGCTGTAGCATCGACGTCGGGTGGTTGCCACAGCGTATGCCAGCGACTCGCTTGAGCACATGTAGCCTCTGTGACGATGACGCCATAACGTGGTCAACAGCGCGGCGCCAGAGTAGCCTGTGGTCCAAAGTAACGCCAGGAAATCGGACGTTGGTGACTTGTCGAATCTGGTCCCCGTCCATATTCAGCTTCAAGCGCGTATATTTTCTTTTCACTCCAGCAAATAGTATGAATGATTATTTCTCTGCTGATATGATTGTACCTACAGTCTTGTGAATTTTCAAGTGTATTTGCCCGTCACAACTGATGTCAGAGAAGAATCATACAATGTTAGCAGCTTCTCTAGATGGACTATACCAAAGAAAAAAAAAGAATGGAAGGCTCGTACAGTCGTTGAAGATAAACACGATGCAAGAAAACGAAAGTAGCATTTCTAGGAAAGAACAATTATTCTAATTTATATTGCCTGACAAAGATAGTCATTTCCCTTTGCCTTTGTTGCCTTCGATGACGGTTGGTTTGTTGAGTACGCGCAGTCGAGGCGACAAGAGCTTGCCACCAGCAACAAAAGTGTATAGACCGCGGCCAGCCGCGGCGGAGAAAAAAAAAAAAAAAAAAAAAAAACGAAGAAAACCTAGGAAAGGAACAACACTCCCTGTGATTTAGGCGCAGAGCCTGGAATAGCAAGTTGCCGTGGAACCCTTTAATGCGATGGTGCCACGTGTGAATGCACATTGGGCTGCCCAACCTGATAGTACACGTCTTAGCGGCAAGGAAGTGCACTTTCTTTACTGGTTTCTTATTGAACTTATTTTGTTCTTTCGCAGCCGTTGCTCTTCGGTAACTATTGTCCCCTGCGGTACCGCAGCTAGTTTTCGTGTGGCTAAGACATCTGTATTTTTCCTGGCGTCGGACATGGCCCCGTTTCTAATCGTAATTGAACATCTTTCTTACCCTTCTGCTGCAGCACCCCATCGCGCACTTCACCCGCTAGAGCCTTTCCTATCACAGCGGTTGATCAGCGCGTTGTGAACATAATGGCTCAGAGGTGTAGCTTCGTGGGCATACATCGGTTTTTCCTGTACGTTTGCTACCTCAGTCCGCATTGGAGCTGCGCTTCATTTGTTGTAACTGGACGAAAACACAGAGCTTAGCCTATAGAACCGTCTCCTTCCTTGTTAATGAAAGCTGACATACAAGTACAGGGGTTAGAAATTAGTTCCGGATGTTGTTTAACCACCGAACCCATTTCGAGTGTTTCCTGTTTCCTCTTCACGTTCTACTTCTGGTATAGAGCAACCTGGAAAAAAAAAAAAAACAAATCTAACGTAACAAGGTAACCGAAACACCAAGAAACATTATGTAATTAAAAGAAAAAATAAACTATGGCATAGTGTTTGTGTGCGTGAACAGTGAACACTGACAAAATAATGACCGGCTACTTTTGGTTGGCGACTTTTCGGCGTTAAAAAGAAGTAGCCCAGGTTCCGACGCATTCTCGCACTAATTCGCCGCGGTGCTGCACAAACTAGCACGGGTAACACCACTGTCGACTTGCATCACGAAAATTAAAGGGAAAAAAAAAGTAAAACATCGCGCTCCCATGGGCAAAGACTCTTTCAGAGAGACAGAGAGGCCTCTTTGAAAAAAGCCGCTTTAGGCTTCCTTCTCAAATGCTCATTTTTTAAATTTCATTTTTTATTTTCAAGCTTGAAACCGACCGGCAGCGGAGAGTGACCGAGAATTTTCGTTGCGCGCAATTACGATAAAAGCCTTTTTCTTTCTTTCTTTTCTTTGAGAAAGCGGGCGCCCGCACTTCGCGGACGTTCTAGCTGGCCTATCTCAGGCGTTTCTCGAGAGGATCGCGGGTAAGCCTTGCACGAGCACTGGCCAGCGGCGTCCTTCCTTCAGCGCGGTGCACGTATCGTTGGCTTTCTCGGCGCGGCGGTAGCTAATCAGAGCGTGCAGCGCACGTGTCTGTGTACACGACACGTACGCCCTCGTAAAACAAGGAGCGGATTCGGTCCGATGGCGGGCGAGGCTTTTCAACGTGTGCGAATACACGCGTGGGAAGAGAGGCTATACGTTTGTTTTAGCGCTGGATCTGCTATATTGCGCGAGAACGCGTTGCAGGCAGAGAAAGAGCGCATGAAGATTGCCGAGTCGACAGCGAAAGTTTGAACTCTGCCTTTGCTGAAATGGCTACCGAAATTCAGTAACTCTTCTAAACAGCGCTAATTGAGGGCTATAGTAATTCTACAGGAATTCTTTCGGGATGTCAACGAGTACTTTTGTAAGGGGATCCGTACTACACGTTGGTATATCAGCCGTGGGGATAATTAGGGATTCGGCAGATGCGCACCTTCTCTAATTGCCGGTACGGCAAGATTTAGCGTGCGGCCAGGTAGCGTTTTGTTATGGAGATACAAGATGGCTAAAATACCCGAAATACACACAAAACTCAATTCATGGTTTAATATATTGTGATGTTAGATGGCTTGGCGGGTTAACATCAAACTCACGTCGGCCCGCAGTATCATATCGTATTGCAGACTCGCTTCACGGAAGGGGTACGAGGAGGCTGAAGTGGGACTTGGAAGAACAGCCGGAATTCGTTGACGTACATATGTTTGTATACGTCGGAACGCAAGCACCCTCACCAGTACAGCAATGTCAAAATGAAATATTAACTGCTAATAATAGAACATAGACTGAAACAGACCATGTAACACATATAGTTCAACCAAGTCGCTCAGCGCCAAGCTTAAGTAAAAACAATGTCGGAGTGAAATTCTGATTTATTGCCTGTCGCACGTCCTTTGGATGAGATGGCCGCATGGATGATGCAGTGACAAGAAGTAAATGCTGTGTGTCACTTTGGTATAGAAAATGAAAACGGTGTAGGAAAAGCGAGCAATAATGCAAGGTGCTAGTGCTGAGAGGATTGTGAAAGCTTTCGCGGAGCCGGACCAAACCATAAATAATCCTGGTGCCGGTTAACAGGATTTTGAACAGAAGACTTCTATCTACTGCGTACACTGGAAATGAGAAAGAAACATTAGCCTGGACTGTAACGTATACGAATGCATTCAAGTCCGCGCATCAAGCAGCTTGCCGAAATGACCAGGAATTCTTCGACAACTTCTCGATCAGGAACATCTATGAACGAGTGTAGTTCCAGTTTTCATCTTTCCTGCATCGTAATAACGCGAAAAGGTTTTTGGTAATGCGCTCTTTTTCAAAAGCCCCCTTCCGCACGCGCGCGCACTAACATGCAATTCATTCAAATTTCCTAACCTAACCAAATCCTAACCGAACAGGTAGGGTTTTTCGTAGTCACATGCGCTCTCCTCCGCCAAGCGCTTGTTTCCTTCGGCATTCAAAACAGCCCTAAGCCGGGCTTTCAGCCAAATGCGAAGCGCGACGTCCGGCTTAACGATGCTGCATTGATAAGTTCCAGCCGCTTTTCCTCCTCAATTTGGAAACGTAGTGGACACGGCGCTGAGCCGTGCTCCCTCAAGGGCTGCAGAAGATAGCGTCAACCTTTCCCTTTCCTCACGAACCACTTACTAGGCAGACTCCGCAGGCTGCGACGAGCATGCAGCACTCGCGCGCACGTTCGTGTGCATGTAGTACTTACGCGCATATACACAAACGTGCAGGCTTCCCCTAGCCTGCGGCGCAGCCCGTCCGCGCTTACGCAAGCCTAGTTCTTTTGTGCCGCTCATACCAGTGTGCCCGAAGCGAGCCCGAAGCGTCGCTTCTCTCTCGTGCCAACGCCGCCAACGTGCGCAGCACGTTTGCAGCCGGCGCTAGCTAGCTGCAGGGTCAACCTGATGCTAATCGCCGCTGTTGCTTGCCGCCGCCACTTGCGAGAACTTTTGCCGCGCGCTTCTCGGGCTTGTAATACGCGAGTGCGCCGCTGCGAGGCTGCTGTTAACCGGAGTGTGTGTTCGACTTCAACTGTGTGCTTTCTGGGCGCGGTGGAAAGCCCAGCTCGCCAAGGCTCACCGGTGCATCCTTCGGGTATAAACTATAAACCTTCGCTGTGCTGAAAAAAAAAAAAAAAAAAAAAGACGCATAGCGAGGACGGAGGACTGTATATACACAACAGTGTGCGGTGTTCGGGAAAATTAGCACGACATCATTCAAGACGTAAAAACGCAAAATGGACAAAGGCAACACAAACATGAGAAATGGGGACGCGCGGACTTTATAAAGTTTTTATGTATGACCGTGGGCAGAAGCTTATGAACTTTATTTTACGCGAAAAAGACAAAATGTATTCACAAATGGGATTGTACACTAGCTCGTAAGAACACGTGGTGACCAATCACGACTGTGAACAAATTACTAGCGAAGGCGGCCTGCTTTAGGACCAAACATACCTTAGGACCAAAAAGCTTTGTGAAATCTACACCTGAATATCCTCGTACGTTAGAAGCAAATCGTTATGTCGATGAGTGCACTGCGGCTCTAACAAGGTCAAGCTCGAACTACTGTACTCAATTTCATTCTAAATGCCTGGGCTGCAGGTGTAGTCAAATGCGGTGTTTTCGATCGCACGGCCCTTGATTCAGAAATTTCGCTCACAAGTGCGCGTGTCCTTGTTTGCATATGTGTAGGTCGCATGTGCTCTTTCTTCTATTATGATGAGTAGAGAAAGATGTCCTAAGCTTACCTCGGAATGATTGTTCGGCTGCTGCAACACTTCGCAGGCTACTAAAACTGCAACATATATCGCCTTCTGCAGTGAGTAGATTAAGCAGACGAAGATAAAATGTATACATATTAAGTGGAGTGAAAAGGAGAATAAATTACTAATGTCAGGTGCTGACTGCGTGCCGATGCAGTGTGCACATTGTCTTCAAGCACACGTGAAATGCAGCATATGAATGAGGACCATTATGCGGTAAGAGAAACAAAGTCATATGCGGCTAAGTAGCAGGAATCATTCGCGAATTCTTGTGGTGTTGTTTTGCAAGCTGTTGATGCAAATACGAGACCAATGCAATCCGCACGTTGCAGGCGTACTAAAAAAAGCAAGCGTCCCTGATAAGTGAGGCTTTTGATGCTAACGTATTTCAAAGAAGGGCAAGCATAGTTTGTTGAACCGAGGTGATGAAGTTACAGCTGACGAAACTCTGCCGTAAAATATGCGGACGTTATGTGTGCTGAAGTCATTCTTCCGTATAGATGACGACAATTCCAACCTCGGTAATGCGTCGAACAATATTTCTGCATAACTTGAGGAGGAATAACAGAGCAAAACAACTTATGGCACCAGGTACATCGAATGGCCATACGTAAATAAGAAAAAAGTTATCGTAAATTAGCGCTGTGTTGCACACACGACTGCACGTTTCTCCGCCACAGCTTATTAATATTCAGCACTCATCTCGATACTAACTCGCGGTTAACAGGCGATACGATTCGCAGTTGAATCACGAGTGAAAAGGGAAGGTGTCAGCATTTGAAAACGGAACGCAGCTTCGTTCACACACTTCTAGACCCAAGGTGTACATGCCGCCGAAGGAAGGGGTGACCGATTGAAGTTCTCACGGACCCCGCACAGGACAAACACTTTGAGCGCTGCCGGCGCAGCAGCGTAAACAACATATCCCGCAAGGTCCGCAAATTCGTTACTCGCCGTCGAGCGGAGGACGGTGGTGAAAGGATTCCCTCGGGCCCTCTTTGAGTGCAGCGAGTTTACTTCCCCATTGCACAACCGAGAGAGGCCTTCGGCGAGCGATTCTTCAATAGCCGTGCCGTACTACGAAAGACACGTCGTCAAACAACGGTTCTTAGAATTCCACATACGCAAGCGCACCCGAGGAGTTCGTCGATCCATTCCCTCCTGCTTCTCTCTCTCTCTCTCTCTGCCTTTCTGCTTTTTCCTAGAATACTAGATGATAAAAACATACTCCTATAGATCTGAGTTGCCGATAGTGAACTTGGCAAGTTTCCGCGTCCGGTAATGTCTGGCGCAATAAAAAAGACCCCCTAACGCTCCACCACACCCTTTCCTATACCATCGTATACCAGAGGCATATGTGCGCGTCCGACCAAGCGTCTGCACGTACGTGCCGTTAATCCTGCTGCAGCCGTGATGGCCGTGACTGCTTCGATGCCAAGGCGGCGTGCCCGTGCGAGCGATTGGCTTCACGTATAGCATACACACACGACGCAGCCGTCAGTCGTTCTGGCAAAGACAACGAAGCAAACTTCCGCACGTGGCTCATGACCATAAATGCAGACGGACAGAGCTATAGAGCTCGTGTTGGAGCCGCGTCGCGATGTGCCTAGTGGAGTCATTGCCTCAGAGATTTTCGAAGCTGTGCGAAGGTTGCGGGGAAACGTGCATGCGCCGCGCCGACAATCTCGGAAGCCATGCCGAAACAATGCGGCTTCTTGCAAATATTACGATTAAGGATGATGCCAGAGTCTGCTTGGCTCGGCGATGTGGCGTTCCGGCCATCACAGGAATTTGAGGAGTTACTTGGTTTTGTTTTTACTTAGATGTTCAGTTTTCAAGTGGTCTCGGGAGTTGTTTCTTATCACTACGAATTGGTTAGAGGTGGTTAGTTTAGCTAAGCGTCTGTCCGCTACTATTTGACTACTTTCCAAGATATGGAAGGGG
Source organism: Dermacentor silvarum (assembly GCF_013339745.2). NCBI lineage: Eukaryota > Metazoa > Arthropoda > Arachnida > Ixodida > Ixodidae > Dermacentor > Dermacentor silvarum. The sequence goes on along the minus strand of NC_051161.1, from coordinate 42,882,820 downwards.
GAACTTGTCATTTAGATTCTGAAAAGTAATTCACCTAGGGTGAATGTTCGTTGCTCGTACATGCGTATACGCTGGACAGATGCTATTTACTTATTGTGGCTAATATTCTTCAATAAGGATCCGATTCATTTAGTTGATATAGAGGAACGTTGCGAGGTATACAAGATACACGGTTGGACTTAAACTGATAACGAAAGAAACCATAATTGCGCTCTTAAAGAAGACAAAGCCCAAACCGAGAAATATTTCAGCACGGCACGAATCCATCCATTCTTGCGGTGGTCTGACCAATATTCAATCTCAGGCATTCCTTTATTTTCGTTTACTGAAACTAAACAGCCTAAATCTGTGGTTTAGCTCGAACTATAAATAGCCGTATCCGGCGCTCTATTCGTTAAAGTCTGTCTGCATCTCTTGGGCTAGTGTGCTCGGGCTCTTGGGTGAAATTCTGAAAAAGCCTGGATAATTCTTTCTTTCTTTCTTTCTTTCTTTCTTTCTTTCTTTCTTTCTTTCTTTCTTTCTTTCTTTCTTTCTTTCTTTCTTTCTTTCTTTCTTTCTTTCTTTCTTTCTTTCTTTCTTTCTGCTGTCTCAGTGTTTTGTTATCTTGGCGTTACTGGTTAGTCTTTACGCGAATCGAAAATCACGCAAATCAGATACAGGAGTGGACAACAGGTGTAGCTGCAAAACTAAAGCCGAAAGATCGCGCTGTAATCTAGAGTTCTAAAGCACTGCACTTTCTGTATATACGACAGCTCGCAGAGTCATAGGGGCTTGTCGTGGTGCACATATAAGCCCTGAGCGCAAGGTCTATGTAGAAAGACCATTGTGGGAAGTGCGCGTGCTGGGAGAAAGACTTAAGTTCCTGACGCTCGTGCGTTGACACTCGCTGTCGAACTACACACGTGTAGGTAGCCTTCTTTGGGGCCCTTTGATATTTTGCTGATGTTATCAGGCCCCATACCATCGCATATCATATTGCAAGATCGTGTGTGGTCCTCTAAAATGGCGCATGCCGAGCGGCCGACGAAAGCCACTCCTTGACAGGATAAAAACCGCCTACACGTCAGGTACAATGCACCGCGGAGGTCAAAGGAATGGCGGCCTTTCTGCGACGCATTGTTTCTGCGTGCATGTCGAGGCGGACGTCGGGGCCCGGACGTTGATCCGTGACTAACTGACGACTCGCGGCGAGCCAGAACAAACATATCCACGCGCGCTGTGCTCGTTCCCCATGCGAAGACTCGCGGTGCGATGAAGCGCGGCTTCCCTCTATGACTGACAAGCGCGGCGAAGGAACGCCGTGCAAGAGGCGCTGTCGACGCCCGACAAAGAAAACAGACGATACACCACGAGAACTGCTCGCTGGTCTTTCGCGGTAAAGAATAGAACGTATCGCGATGGGCGAAGTTAAGATTTCCGGCAAGCCGGTGGACCGCAAAAGTCAGGTAATGAACGACTCGTACCGAAGGTTCGTATGAATACAGGGCTTATCGAGATATAAAATCATTCTGTGTATCGCGAAGAAAGCACAGCTACCGTGACGTGTATACTTATTCCGTCAAGACATGACATGGAGATGTCGAGAGGCAATGACGGCGCGCAAATGGTATTTTATTTCATCCAAGCACAACCGCCCGCCACGAAACTCCTTGCTCCGTATCATTACCCAAATCTACGAAGCTGTATAACTTAATACACAAACCTATAGCGTGGCGACAATACATGAAGAGCCGCAGACTTTGCGGTCAAGAGGCGAAGACTCGAGTGAAGACCGAGGCCATCTAGGCACCCACAACAATGAGTCAATAACAAGTGCAAACATGGGAAGACAAAGTGAATACAAAATCAACACGAAGTCAACGCAAGAACAAAGACTGAAGAAAGAAACAAGATTCAAGAAGACAAAGAAGCACGCTCCACGCGTACGCATACGTGACGCGCCAGGTTCGAGCCGGCATACCCGCTAGCGAACATAAGAACACCGCCGAAGATATCGCGCTGCGCGATCGAGCTATAGGAGAGAAGGGGGGGGGGGGGGGGGGGGTCAAGAACAACAAAAGAGGAAAATAAAACTAGCAAAACAAGCAAACAACAAAGTTCGGTGGAAGGCACAGGCTCCGGCTTATTGTGTTCCGGCTCATCGCACCTCGTGCGCTCACGCTTCCAGCCACGATCGACGGCGGCGAAGCGGTGTGCCCGCCTCTGTTCAGCACGAAGCATGGAGCAGTCTCGACTGCGTGCTCGTCGTCTTAACAGTCGCTTCCTCGCCTGGCCAGGCATGCGATCTCCGTATACTTTGCTGCCCTCTGCATAAACGCCTCTTCCTCCTCTCCGCACACGGCATGCGTTGCGCAATGCGAACACCGCGAGCTGCACGAGTATGCGCACGCCTTATTACACGGTCCGGAAGGCGCGGCGGTGAAGGGCCACTAAAGACAAAGGGGGCGAGGGTGACGCGGGCAGCACCTGTAACCCCATTGTCTGGCCACGCACCCCACCTTTGGTTCCGGCGCCCATCGGCCTCACGGCGCCCGTCCGTGGTACGTGGGAACGCCTCGATGGATCGCATAGACAACGGTCGCGGTTATGAGCTGGAAAGCGTTCGATTGTTGCCGACCGGCTCCGCGATGAATCGGTGCATCTGTTTTTCGCTTTTTCCTGCGAACAGAAGCTTCACTTCTTAATTGGAGATTTCATCGGGGAGACTCGATCGACTGTGTAATAAAAAGCTGTTTTGCCTGATTAACCTAATCGGTCCGGAGGTCCGAAGGAAACAGGAATTCAGGTTGCTTCCACGTTACAGAGCTGAAAACAGATGGAAAATTTTCGAAGTACCGTCTACTCCGAATCATAATTTAGCCAGTATTACGTAGTCACCTCTAGATTTTCATTGTGCATTTATTCGTCGCTAGCCCTACTGGTGAGTTGCGCAGCTCAAAAATCAAAAAGATTTTTTCGATACGGCGCGTTAGAAGGGAAAACTGAAAGATGATTAGACATAATTGGAAGAGTGACTCATAACTACAGATACTATATCACACACGCCCCTATACTATAAAACGAGCTGCATAGAAGTAGCGATAACTTGCGATGATGATGTAGAAGCTATATAATACAGCAGCTGTCTAAACTACTGCTACCAGGTGTGTATACGCACGCGAAGAATGACGTAGCCTATAGCGGTGATTGAAAATCCTTGCTAAATATATAGATAAGCCAGAGAATGGCAAGCACGCTGTATTGGACAACAGTGGCTGACAGAATGGTTCCGTATCTGTATGCGAAAGCATTAGCGTTTCTTTCTTTCCTTCTTTCTTTCTTATCGTGATTAGCAAGTGCGTCAATGCGACGAGCCTATAGGAATGATTGATTATGAATACTGAAGAGGCTTTGCTGCTGGCCAGCACTCATGGGGTATAAGAGACTGGGTCAGTTCCTCACTATTTCTTTTAATGAACGCAAATAGAGCAAAGACAAGTTCAGGTTGGGACGGGCAGGCGGACGGTTTTTGAATGTGGACATCGAAGCAGCCGTCGCATGTGGGGACAACTCGAAACAGGAACCGGGCTTCTCTTGAATGACTATGATTTATCGGCGAATATTTAACGGGTCGACGGCGCATATGCCGACGGGCGCATATGTTAAAACAGCGCGAAGTGGGCCCTTCACGGACGTCCGTCGCGCTTCGGAACAGCTTGCTCTTGTAGGCTATACCACGGCCGATTCTCAATGCAAGTTCGAGCGCGATCGTTTATCACTCTCCTTCCGGGGGGTGTATTCTTTCGCACTTCCGCTTTGAAAAATTCAGTGACCCACAATGTCTCGGCGACGATATCGATGTTGTATGAACGGCGTGTCGCGCGCCTAACTCGCAGCGCTCTTGTCCTGCACACCGGCGACGTGAGCGAAACGCTTGCATGAACGTGAAAACGAGGTCGTCACTATGAGCGTGTCATTTAGCCCAGTTTAGAGCCATCCGTTATGACAGGCTAAACAGATATATAAAGAAAATGACGTGGGCGAAAGTTAATATGAGCGTGAACGCTAATTTGTACGTAACTGCTTACATTATACATGGAAGCCTTCGCGTTGATCTTCAGCTTAGAGCGAGTTTCATAATTAACTGAAGGGTTACAGGAAGACGACGGACAGAGAGGTAGTGAATTCACAGAGCGCCGTGTCCGTTGTCTTCATGTCGTACTGCAGTTAATTATGAATCAGCACCAACCCGCCCGACTTCCAGTTCTTCTAGAGCGAGTTTGTAGTTTTTGCAAATTTAACTTTAAGAACCATAGTTAACGAGCTGATCAGTGATGAGGTTATCCTTGAGGAATTGCACGAGTGTGCGAGGGTGCCGTCCACTGTCTTTAGTTTTACTTTATATTTATTTATTTTTGAATATTGTAGCCCTATTCAGCGCTATAATGCAGGAATCGGGTACAAGATATATCTGTGAGCGACGACCCCACCTTGTCTCTATGCAATTGATTAAGGGTACTTTTGTGTACGCACGGTGATCTCGCGTCTTCATCTGTGTGTGTAATTGCGCCTACTATGCTTTATGAATGAACCAAACTGCTCCATGAACGAACTTGTTTACATAACGGCGGCTTCAGAAATGATGATCTCTCACTCACAGTATTAGCGGCAAGAAACCTAAACCATGTTACAATGCCTATATTTTGCGCGCTCTCCGTCGGTTACGTGAAATAGCGCAGTACAATTGAAAGACAAGAGGTTCAGCTATCAAGAACGCCGCATGACATATATAACTTGGCAAAGAGGACACTTGCTTGTGCTTGCGAAGGCACCGCCGCTGACGTGACAGAAGTCACCCGTTATTGCATCTGACACTGCATCTGATGTCGCAGTCAACTGACAGCTACCGCCAGTTGTTACATCACTTAAGGTTGTGACCCCAAAGTCGAATGTTCTTCGAGTGTATAGTTTCCATCACGAGTTAACCATTCCCGGAGGGCACGCCGCATCGACGACTTGCACGATCCGTGCGACAAGGGGTGAACTATAACCACTGCTATTTATGTCCAGTATAGAGGTCAGTCTCAACCTCGTCATATATTCGTGCTTTCTTTTCTTTTTCGCTGTTTTTTTTAGTTATTATTTCATATTTCATACACAGTTTCGTCTCCCGTTTTGATCCCTTACCGTGCTTTTCTCAAAGATACGCGAAAGCTTTGTCCATCGCTGAGCCGATTCCGGCTTCGCCGGACGGATCACCCCCCGTCGTGCAGCCGCTTTGAACTCGCAAATAAGGAAATATCAGGGTATATATACCATTCACACGGCGTGCGTGCGTGCGTGCGCGTGCGTGCGTGCGTGCGTGCGTGCGTGCGTGCGTGCGCGAGAAGTTTTCTATATTCCGAACCTCCCTGACGATAACGGCACCGCGCCGTCTCTTCACCATCACTGTCTCCGTCTTCCCGTGAACTTTGACCTCTTCGCGCCGAAAGCCGCGCGGGACGCCACGGGACGCCGCCGCCCTCCTCCGACCCGAACGAGGACTATACAACGGGCCAGGTTCCGAGCACCCCTTTTCGTGCGCGAAAACAGCGGCGTCGACGCCGGTGTACATAGTGTACGATTCCGCGATCACTCCAAAACGGATCTAGAACGTCAGCTGCCACTCACACGTACGGTTCGAAAGAAGCGACGGTGCCTCCACTTCGTTTCTGCGCGCCAACCTGTTCTTCTTCAAGATCTTCTTCCTCTTTTCGAGCGAGGAAGGACCCTCGTCCAATTGCGGAGGTCTCGACATTCGCGTGGCCCCCGAGTGCGGCGAGCAGGGTGTCAGGGTGTATTATAATAGTAGTAAGCACCGCTGAGGGGCCGGGAATAGCGCGCTCGTTCTTGAGAGTGCCGGGGTGATGCGAAGGCCTTAACAAACGCCACGCGTTCGCGCGTGCGTCCGCTTGAGCGCTGGTCTACGCTGCCTCTGGCGCTTTGAAAGAAGTGAAAGTCGGTAATTCGGTGATGTCTGACAACGCGCCCGGCGCGAAGTAGCGTGTTTTCTTCGTTTCGTTTATCGCATTCGCCGGTCCCGGTTGCTATAAATTTCCCGGATAATACGCGGTTGTAGTGATTGACGCGCGGTTCTCCTTTCGCATTATACCGCTCGGCGCAAAGAAGCAACAAACGGACGCCGCCTTTCGCTTTCGCGTTTATTTCTCGCCTTTCATTTTTCACTCCTCCCTTCCTGTGATTCCAACTTTCTCTCCCTCCCCCTTCCCTTCCACCCTCCCTCACCCTTCTTTTCCTGGACTCCTTTCTCGCACATTTCATTTCCGAGCAGTTTAAAAAGATCCAAGACAGAGAATCAAAGACCGAGCAAAGATAAGTTCTCCTGTGACCCAGTTTGGTTTTTGTAGTGATTCACAAACCGTAAATGAAGACTGCCTGCTGTCCGCAGATTGAGATCGTTTTCAAGTGCTGCATTCGTTTTCTGAACACAGAATTGGCGATGATAATTGATGAATTCACCGGTTTAGCGTACTTCGTGAGTCACACCTCCACGCCTCCAGCGCATGAATAGTATGCAAAAGCGGGCTAAATACTTCTTCTTTATACACTATATAATTACGCATCTGCACCTCCGTGTATTACGCACCTTGATTGCAGGATCAGAAGCTAGGCTTCTCCCTACGGACTTCGGTGCGTTACCGGAGTCGCACAAATAGTTATTGTCTGGTATTTTCCGACACTAAAAGAAGCGGTAGTTATGTAGCGCTACAGCATGTACAATCTAGTGTGGCGGTTTTGAATACACGAAAACTGCAAACTCATTGCCACCTCGCAGCTGAACATAAGCAGATGGCGGGCATGTTTGATGTGAAGTGCCGTGTTTGCCTTCTCCTGTCCGTCTCATGTTCTTGTGTTGTACATGCAGTCATGAACCACCAAAAAGCCCAACGCTTACTTGGATTTAAATAACCTGCAGCAGTTTAAGTACCCTCGGTAAACGTACAAGCAAAAACTGTTGACTAGATAAGTGACACCACTGGTCTCGGGTGACGTGCATTCGCAATGGTATGCCGGTATAGGTGTGATGTCGTTTGCTAAACGTTTATCGATGTTTAGAGTGCGAACTATAAAGGGGGAAATATTGAAGGCACAGAAAAGATCGTGCACCCGCAACTGCGAGTGGACGCTCTTTTCTTTGAATGTAAATTTCTTCCCCCTTTATAGTTCCTGTCCTAAACGTCGATAAAAGCATGAACCAAATAGCCCAGCAACAAGTACTGCTAGGTTTTCTGGGCTTTGAACTCTCGAAGCACAATTAGCGCTGAAACAGATATATTGGTCTCGCAGCACTCCTTCCACCGGCGACTAGAACTATCCCTGGAATAAACTTACCAAACGTTCATCTTAAGGCTATATCTCGATTATGAGTTTATATACGCTCGCTTTTCTTTCCTTCTCTTCCCTTTTCGTCTAATTCGCTCTCGCCTTGATAATAACAGATATCGGGCCGACATGTTTCGCCGAGTTGGTTCCGCACCGCCGTCTTTAACACACAGAGGTGTGACCATAGCGGGAAATGCCACACCGCATGCTATGTAGCTCTAATCACGAACCGTCTGTGTCTCTCTCTCTCTCTCTCTCCATCGTGCCCCACATTTCGTATCGCCCAAGACTCGTCTCTTGCACGCCCCTCTATGCCTGCAGCCGGCGGACCCGCCGCGAGCAAATACTATAGAGGGAGTGCACGTCGAAGACAGGTCATGATACGGCGCGCCGACCGGGGACGCACCCGTAATCGTCTCGTCCCTGAGGCGTAGAAGTCGTCTTCCGGGATGGCGGCATGCCATCACCGTTGCGAGCGCGTGTGCGCGTGCGAGCTTCGGGACCCGGTTCTTGGGAGAAGAATCCACAGCAGCTAGCTGATAATTGCGCACGAAGGTCACGAAGAACGCGTATGACGCGCGCTTCTTTTTTTTTTTTTTTCCCCGCATTGTACTGCGTTGTTGGCCGGGTGCGGTGGCAAAGGAATTTGTTTTGGCGCCCGTGCTTGGCCACAATGCCTGATGGGCTGTCTCAGGAGGCAACGTTGGCTTCGACGCCCTCTGCTCTGCGCATCCTTTGTCAACGTTGCCTCAAGATGGTAGCCGTTTTTTTTTTCCTTGGTACCATTTTAGTCTTTTTTTTTTTTATTTTTTTGTCCTGGTGCTGACCATAGACAAACCTTTGGAGCCGGTGTTGAAAACACGGCTAAGCCACCGTTCAGCAGTGAAACGTTGTTAACGACAGCCTATATGTAACTCCGTCGTCTCTGTCCTCGAAGAGTTTCCCCTCACGCCAAGTCGAGTGGATAGTCGAGTGCAAGCTCTGTATGTGGCTCGAATCCGCTGCAGCATGTGTAATACCATACTGAGCCTAGAATCCTAGATAGCAAACACTAAGGGTACAAGGAAGGATGACGGACATAGCGCTGACCTGTCTGCCAGGTGCACGCTGGTTTAGTTCTAATTTGACTATTTATGTATACCAACAAATCCAACAGCAAACTCTCCTGAGCGATGCCAGTGTGTTCGCTGAGTGCAACGAGAGGGCCTTTCGCCCTACGATTTGGGTATCAGCAAGCATTTTCCAGTTTATGTTAAATAGATTTTTTCCTGTCTCTCTGTGACTCTCTCGATGCAGTCTCTTCTTCCTCTTCTTTCCTGGCGATACGTGGTTTTTCCACATCACTGACGTAACAGAAGCAAACGGCGACACAACGGAATCGACGACGGCTCACCGAGAATTGAAAGCGAATAGGACAGCTGGAAAAATGCATTTCTTTGCCGGCGATGATTAAAGCGCATGCACTGAGAACGGCTTAACAAAGTGTTCCACTGCCTCTCGGTTACGCGTCCGTGCAACCGTTCGTATCTCCCACGCTTATTCGTCAGAAATAACGCCTTCGCGTGTGGTTTGTTCATCTCGCCGGTTATATCGTTTTTTTCCATCATCGACACATCGTCCTACGCGGGGACAGCCCTGGCCGCCAGAGTTACGCAGCCATGTGGAGCTGCTCAAAACCGTAAGCGCAAGGGGAAGCTGCCTTTCATTCGACGAAAAAGATTTACGTCCTTTCTATTCATCAAGACTTCCACGCCTCCTGGCCGACCGGCCGAACAGCGGTCACACAGTGGCCCGGGCGCCTGTTAACCCCGTTCGCAAAGGCAAACAGTCGAGCACGCCGTATGAAAGCGGCGCACCCGTTTTTCTTCTGTATGAGCACGTAGCTTTCAGAGCTGCCGGGCCTCCAACCTATAGCCGTTCGGTTGTGTGTATCAAGCGCGATCGCCAAGGAAGGGAGTGGACAGTGGCCACAGCCTGCGGCTTGCATATACTGTCCCGTGCAAAGCAAGCGAGGGTGTGCTTGGTGCGGCAGTCGCGGGAACTGCCCTGTCGCGCATAGACCCGGCGATGACCACTGTCCCGCGCGGCGCAGGCGAGGTGCGAGAAGAGAGACATTCGGCTTCTCAGTCGTGACCCGAATACGTCAATATGCGCACGCCTTTTTGCACGGCGCTCTGATCCGCGCTCCAGGATAGGGACAGGTCTTGAGAAAGCCGAAGGGGGTTTGTTCGAGTGGTCCCTGCGGAGTTGGCCGCTCGCGTCGTGAGCTGCAGGCCGCCTCGCGATGCGTTCGTTGTTCGCGAACTGAACTGAAACAACGTCGGGCGTGTACAGGGGTAACTCGAGCGTGAGCTGTATTATAACGACTTGATGAAGACGGCGAGGAAGGTTGACAGGGCCAGACAGATATGGCATCGACGTTCATTTATATACGCTCTCTGCTTTTCGCACGTTGGCTGTCGATGCGTGAGCCGCGCGAATGACTCGTGTGTCTTGGAACTGGTCTCACAGTGACTGACGGGTAATTTGTTCCGGCTCCGGGAGTTTATTTCAAAGCTACCGTGATGCTTTTCATCTTTGCCTGCTGACAGGCATGGATCATCGGCCCCACATATAGTTCACTATCTCATCTCATTGCTTTGCAGAAGAAGAATGCGAAAAACGGGACAATAAAAAAAAGCAAAGTTTCACAAGGTATGGGATTAAAATAAAAGCTAACCTGAACAATGTGTAACGAAGCAGACGAACATTCACGTCAGGCGGAGTGTCACCGATTGTCACCAGTGCACTAGGCTAGAGCTTGAGCGGTTGGCTCTGATCGATTGTCAAATAAACGGTAGCCGCGTGGTATACAATCGGCAGTGCAACCGAGAAGAAGCTTACCGTCCAATTACTTCGAATATACACATTTACCCAAAAGAAAGTTGGGCGCGGAAACGGTAACCAGGCTACGAACTATTAACACGGCTATTACGACGACGTCTGGCAGCTGGCCAGATGTCATAGTGAACTAAATGGTGGGTTGATTTCTCGCTCAATGGCACGGAAAACGAGTCCATTAAACATAGCGAGGAACATTTCCGATTTGGGACTAGAAAACTAACAGCCGCAGATGCGCTGTCTGTAGATATGTGTTGTGCAAGGAGACGAGTGTGTACAGCGGTGCATTTTGTTGCTGGTCTAAGAACGCTGTCGTCCGAATTTTTTCATGGTTGTTTCACAGCTGTAGATATTACGGGTTTTCTCAGCGTTCCTCGTATTCGTGTACGCCCTGCCGTATAGGTCACATCATATGAGCATCCTTACAACAGCAGGTTCGTCGGGTATCTTGAAGCTGTTTCCGGAACACTCGGAACGGTCGAAAAGCTCAAACAGCCGCGACAAAAACATCTCGGCGCAAGTGTAGTTCGTTTAACGCAATATTGCCATAACCGCGAAGGCGGGCCCTGCGTCGGATATCGTAAGCAGTATATAGTTGCAGTCAAAGTAGTCCCAAAGGTGCTGAAACGGGCAACTCCTCGGTAATTGGACGTAAAATCAATTTTAACGGAACAATCTTACAGACCCATCTTTTAAGGAATATATGACTACACCGCAGTAAACATACCGTATACATAAAGAATCGCCAAACAAAAGGGAGCCTCAGCCTGGAGCCAATGATGCGACAAGGGGACGTGTCTTCTTCAGGAGGAAAATGCGTCAGGGCCCTGAGGAATACACGTCCTCTTATCGAATCATTGGCTCCAGGCTGACACTTTCTTTGTTCTGCCACATGTTTACCACTTCAACTCTCCATCTTCTCGCGAACATCTGTCTATTTAGGATTTATAATCCATAGGTGCATTCGTCAAAACAACTTTCGCAGGAAGGGCCACCGTAGCAGAACGTTGGTTCTATTGCTTGACAGCAGAAGCTTCTTCCCCGTCTGGCTTCGAGCTACGCATAAAGATATCCTACAGACAAATTATCAGAAAGACAAATTAGAGCAACGAGCCGTATACCGTCTCTTCGGTGACGTAACGGCATCTTGCTAGCTAGGTACCCCTCTTAAACGCTAAGCGCGAAGCAACAACTGCGCGCTCTCAGTATCATGAAGTCCTCTGTACGAGTTTCTTCTCGGTCTTTCTCAGTTCCGCCTCCTTGTCGCTACTCCGATGAAGCGCGCAAAAGCTCGAGGACGCGGGCGCGTGTCGCGTTCCCACGCGCGCGGTGTTGTCAAGGGGGCTAATCGCCCGCGACTCGTATAATCCTTGCGTTGCAAGCACGCGTATATGCATTCGACGTCCTTATACCATGGGAGGCACTGCGAGGGGGTGGGTACGCACAAAGGCGTTGTCGTCGAGCTTGAATCGCCATGCGTGTGTTGCGCAACGGTGCTGCGGCCTAATTGCCGCCTCGCGGAAGACAGGTGTCTCCGCGATGTAGGCTAGAGGCGAGCGAGCACTCACCTGTCTCTTCGGGCGCGCGCAATTGAGCGTAATTATCGGCCACGCGGCATGCATCTTCGTCTCCAAGCTCACGTACCTCTGCTCGCCTTAGTATAGTGGAATATTAAGCAACACTTTCTGGGAAGGATTTAAATTCTGGAATATTCGTTTTGTCTCTCTTTCATAAATTAGCGTAATTAGCAAGATATTGGCGTCTGTTGGAATTGTCGGGTATTCCAAGTCTTGTCGTATTGCGGTGTCACCGGCAGCAGTGATTGCAGCATGCGAAGCGCTGTGTATACGAATAACGTTATACAGTACGATTTCTATCTTTTTGTATTATTTTTTGATGCGATATCTGTCTGTTCTCACAGTTAAGGTTCGCCAGAGTGCGCGTCGACATACTTAGAGAGCAACAGAAGGAACCAATCGATCACATCTTTTTGGAATCGCGCGTGGAACGAAATGATAGCGCGGAAGTATACGTCCTCGTGGGCATCGGCGTCGCAGCAGATTGATGCCCATTCACGGTTCGCTAAAATAAAAACGCGTTTTAAGATCGATTGTATCTGTGGTGGTAATTGTTATCGAAGCAAAGATAAACGTTGCACTACTGTGTCTGTAGCCATGTATAAGAGCTCTGTCCTACAGACTAATGGCGCGCATTCCATTGACAGAACAGGAGCGGAGACAAAGATAAGAGAGGAGCAGAGCAGTAGCGCAGCGAAGGTGCGACTGCTTCTTGCCCCGCAGAAACGCTCCATGAGCTTCATGAGATCAAGTGACCAGATGCAAGTTCCAAATTCCATGAGATCGCGTGACCAGATTGTTTAACTTCCCGCGGTGATTATCACGCAAACTTCGCTTCCCAGCCGCCAGTGCTGCCGCACCGCACACACTGAACCAAAACGACGGAAACCCACCCAAAATCAAAGTATATTGTTACGGGGAGATTTACAGAAAAGGGGGTGTATTTACACTACGTACAAGGAGACTAAAAGATGGACAGCAACAACAAAGATGGCGAACCACAGTTTCACTTCTTGCTCGTCTCGTCGGCTCTACGCTTCAGCATCTCCTTTGTCCGCCGGACAACTGGCTCATAACACTATGACGCGTTTGTGTCACGTGACTTCCTTCGCACTCCGCATTTCGCGCGGGAGCAACTCGAACTGCTCTCGACGTCGCCAAACTGCTGCTGTTCAGCCATTGGATCACAGCGCATCTGCTCCTGTTCGCCGATTGGAACGCAGCTACGCTTGAGAGAGCACTTTAGGCGACGCTTGTGAGTGCTGTTGGTGGCCCAATGGAATGCGCTATGAATTCCATCCGCCCCGGTATCCCAGTGGGTATGGCACTGCGTTGCTGAGCTCGAGGTCGCGGGTTCAATCCGCGACGACCGCATTCCGATGGAGGCGGAATGCAAAAACGGTGCGTGTTTTAAAAGCCACAAGTGCACAAAACGATTCCGGAGTCCCCCACTACGACGTAACTCGTAATCATATCATGGTTTTTGGCCTGAAAAATCTCAGAATTTAATGTTTCGTAAGCTTCCCATTCGCTTTTTCACTGATATTATAAATTGTTAAGGAAGTCCCGTCTCCGCGTGAATTGTCGCATGCGTTGATTTCAATACTCTCGGAACCTGAAAAATGCGGTCCACATATATAACCCAGTTTGGAAACCCCTAATTTTAAAGCGTAATGTATTCCACAATCGGCAACATTCTAAACAGGAAACAGCGCAACAATAGCACCGCGGCGTTGCCATTTAGAGCGACGCTCGAAACTCGTCCACTGGAACAGGGCGGAGGG
>NC_051161.1:42551717-42564217 GCF_013339745.2 Dermacentor silvarum | reverse complement strand
ACGCGTCTGAAGGAGACAGGCGCCCCCGCCAATCAGCACTTCAGCAGCAGACGAAATGGACAATGTCATTCGTGGCTTTGCGTGCCTTGTCTATTCATAATAAATAGTTGTTGCGCACAAACTGAAGGACGAATACCGGGATATGACATTCGTCATTCAGTTTGTGCGCAACAACTATTTATTATGGATTGCTACCAAATAGCCCAAAGCAGTACCCTTCATTCTCACGATCCTTCTTTGTATATTATTCTATATGGATGTTTATTGAACAACCAGCTTGAAAGTCCACGGAAAACAATTTAAGACAGACCGCACACTTTCAATATGGCCAAAATGACCGCTATATATGAAGAAAAAGTAAGATACTTGAGGTCTATGAATAATTTTTGGACTTCAGGTTCACTCATACGGGTTTGTGTACACAAGGTGATCATATGATGCGCCCTGACCACAAATGGGCCATGACTTCGCTGGCGGTCATGTGTAAAATGCACCGTTTTTCACAATTCACCAAACTGTGCGATAGCGATGACGATACGGATAGTCGATTTGGTCGATTCCGCCGGTCGATTTGGGGCAGTTATTATTTTCTTTTCTTATTTCGGTAGTGAAAAGGCGCGTGCGCTTGGATCAATCAGACGTAAAAATACGATGCTCTTCCGGTAGTTTGAAGTGAAAGGTATAATGGGCCAACAAAAAACGCGATTTTGTGCCAGGCGTATAAAAAATGCATTGTCTCGTCCGCGGAGCCGAAAAAAAAATTTGCTCCATATCGACTACTGGAATTCACAATGAGTGTGCGCACTCCATTGGATTCCCAGTTGCCGCGCAGAGTGGAGTCGGTAGAAGAAAAAAAAAAAATAAAAACGATTGCTGGCTCTCCCGTAATCGAGAGTAGATGTAACCATGAAATGGCTACCATATGGTGTCTTTTGCTGCCTGTGGTGCTGCCGCCTTCAACTGCGTTTCTTCTAGCAACAGTCCAACGCTCTCAGCGTCTGCCGCAACTTTTTCTTCTTGTCGTATTGAAGTGGTCGGCTGCAAATGTGCGGCCCCCCTTGTATCTATCTTTTGAACGTTGTTATTGGAAATTACAAAACTTCAGCGTACTAGAAGTTACAGCTTGAGTGATATTGTGAAGAAACATTAGGAAGAACTCGGAAGCAATATTTTTTGTAACTTGTTTGGAGAGTGACTAGCGTATGTAATACGGCCCTGGACAAAGGGTTGGAGGCCAGAGACCGCATTTTGTGAAATTTTGACGGGTGTCCCGGGTGATCTTGTTTTGTTCTCGCCACTTGCCGGCACCTTCTCGTTTTGAGTGCCCGGATAAGAGCTCCGGCTTTTGGCTCAAGGTCACTTGAAGGTTGCTGACAACGAGAGATAAAAGAATTTCTTGCTTAAAATTTGGAAGACGATTCAGCCTCTAGTTGAAGTCGATCAAAGACAAATGTCTTAATGAGCTAGTTGAAGATGAGAATAAGATGGAGTCTCTTCGCACAGCACTTGATCGCGTCACCCCTCGCGTGAGGGAACGAGGAGAAGCGTCGGACTGCTTAGTAAATTTTCTTGACTGCCCTATCTTCGGGATAGGTCCACATTTTTATACTGCGCATGCCCACAGGAAGGGCCCGCATTTTGAGACTGCGCTGTTTTCGGGATCGGCCAACGAAAAACGCTAAACACACACATACCCGACGCGTTAAAGTCGAGGTAAATCGCTAAGAAAGACATCGTCTCAGAAAAAAGATGAAAAAGAAATGCTTATTAGGAACGATTATTGCGGACGCTCAAAATAAGGACAAATGTATCCACTACCCAACTTTATTAAACCGATTTAAAGGCCAGTCACGTCTTACGTAGACAATAACATAATAATAATAATGAGAACTTAGTATGAACTTCCATACTTCTGCATATACGTCATGTTACCATAGCGAAAGCTGTGTGTCGCGACAGCAAACCGGAAAGGAGAACCAAAAGAAGATTTCCTCCACTATATGCCTCTGATCGCCTTCCGTGTTAGGCCGACTGAATGGAAGTGTCACAGAAGGATTAATGACACATTGGGTGATTCCTCCCTCCTTATCTAGAAGGCCTAGCCGGGTCTAGTTATTGATTTTGCTGTACACGAGCCCGAACCTTGACTGAGCTGCACGGATTTCGTGTGATGAAGTGTATAGTGCAGAGTTATAGCGCTACGCTGCAAAATATTCGGATGGGTATTTCGTGCCGTCAATAGGAGCGATAAGGCGCTCGAGCGAGCTCTAGCCAGCAGAGCACGCTCTTTTAAACTTAACGGCTAAAGAGAGACTTCCGGTGCGTGATTATGGAGCGCGCTCTACGCGCTCCACCCTGGAAACGGTGCGCGAGAGCGCGGCCTGCTACGGCTTCCGGAGAAACGACGTGTTTCCGACTCTTTCCACTTATGCAAGTCCGTGCTCCTTGCCCACTCGTTCCTGCCGCCGCTGCGCAGCCGGGCGTCTGCTCTAAGACATGATCGGGAACTTCGCGTGTTGGCGCGGTTTCAGCTTAATTATGACGAACCGAAAATGACGGCCCGATCATTACTTGCCAGACGCTCAGGTACGTAACCGAACAGTCGCAGTTTGGCGCCTTCTCGTCGCTACGTTCATGTGTATGACTTCTTCAAGTCCTCATGTTATCATGGAAGATGTTGGGGCACTCTGAATTGTGTGTCCGTGTATCTGGGCACAAGGTTGATCCCATAATCGTGGATGCCTCGGATCATGAGGCTTTCTGTCCTCTTGCGATCGGCAATGAGTCATCAGCAGCATACCGCGGAGCAGAAATAAATCCTCTGATAGAATACCTCTGAGAACAGCACGAACAGCTTGCATCGCATGCATAAGCCGCTGCTGCTGCATCCGTCGCCGCGCGTCAAGTTCTTCTAGCTCTTCATCGTCTATCAAGAACTGCAGGAGGGTGTTTATCGGCGGCGCCATCTTCAAAAAGCGCGCGCAATGCGATAGCGGTCGCTGAAGCAACATAACATTCGCCAGACGGCGCGGCGCGTTCGTGCGCCCGAAAGCAGTCGGCGAAAATCGCCGTTAAGTTAAGCTCCGAAGGCGTCGGTCGCACTCGAGCGCACTTGAGCGTGCTCCTTTGGAGTTCGGAGCGCGCTAACTTAACGCGCCCAACGCCTCTTGCTTCCGCTGTTCACAAGCACTCCTAAGTCAGAGAGATAGATGGTGAAGTATATTTGGCTTATTATTGCGATAGCAATTTTATGGACACTCCAAAGCAGATTTCTGCCGTCGGCGTCGTCGTCGCCGTCGCCGTGAGGTTCCGTGTGACGTCAACGGCGATGAAATCGTCGCCGCGTTCCGGACACTGTACGTGCGAGTGAAAGGGCGCGAGGGACGCGAGCTTTCACGGGGAGCGAACGCACGTCGGAGAGCAAACGCGCGTTCTGCGCCATGCTCCCTGAAGGGCTGAAGAATTAAGCGTCTCATTCTTCCTTTACAATCACCATACGTAGAGAGCAAACGCGACTTTTTCCGTCGCGCGAAAGGCCGTGGGGGGACGGGAGGGAGGGAGGGGAGGCGACGTTTAGCTGCGGCACCAAATGCGTATTTATATAAAAACGTTGCAAGGCGAGAAGGTAGGTAAGATTTCCGACGCTGCTCGACGAGTGTCCCATTCTGATCTCGTCTAAAACCTCCGAGCCGCCCCCAGAGGCACCGGCAACACTCAACAACGCCGCGCGCGTTCGGTGCGAACGCGGGCAAAACGCCGACGGCGTCGACAACAGTTCTGCGCGTTGCTGGTGCTGTCATGTCCAAGTTTATACAGCTGATAAAACTACTATCCTAACTCCGTCTAGCTCTCTACTAATTTGCTATCGCAATTCATGCTTCGCCTTTCAGGTGAAACTGCGACCATTTTTCCCAGTCCTTCGTTTAACCTCTTGTATAGCTATTGGTGAAATTAATTATTTATTAATTCATACACCCTTAAGCAATGGCTCATACCCCCGTAAACGCGGCCTCCTCATTACGACGACAGAAGGTAGGTGAAATTCTACGCTGGAATGATGAGCGGCAACGCAGCCAGCTGCGGAAGAAGACGACGACAAACGCGGGATCAGTGGCACGAGCGCGTGCCGACCACCTGTCAGCTCTGACAGCAACTGGTTTCTGCAGCGTTACATCGCCGGCGCAGGCTAGCGTATACATGCTTCGCTTGAAAAATTTACCTGGAATCTCCTCAAGGAGTAATCTGAATGATGCGTAAGCATTTCGTAGTAACAGCGTAGTGCTGGTAATCATAGCAGTGCTCAGCGGCTGCGGTCATCTTGGCGCCATTACGGTAAATGCGACAGCGCTGCGGCGACATCAACTACTTCGGAAGGCGGCGCAGTGTGAACTGCTGAGGCAAGCAAACTACTGCAGGTGGCGGCGCCAAGTGTCTGATGACGTTCCCATCCGAAGCCACGACTGCTCCTCAGTTGTGGCCTATTGTGTGCGTGATTGCACACGTCACGTGGTCACAGAGACGCGCTCGTGGCACTGCTCGCGCGTTTGTCGTCGTCTTCTCCCATAGCTGGCTCTATCTTGAAAGCCATCGTCTTAATCGGAGGACGGACGGACGCTCGGAGAGTTGTCTCGTTGGGTAGCCATAGAAATGCTTACGCATTAAAAAATTGTCGCAGTTTCACCCGAAAGGTGAAGCATCAATTGCGATAGCAAATCAGCAGAGAGCTATACGGAGTAAGGATAGTGGTTTTATAAGCTGTATAAAATTGGACATGCAGCAGCACCAGCAACGCGCAGAACTGTTGTCGACGACGTCGGGGTTTTTGCCGGCGTTCGCACCGAACGCGCGCGGCGTTGGCGACTGTTGCCGGTGCCCCTGGGGCGGCTCGGAGGTTTTCGACGAAATCAGAACGGGACACTCGTCGAGCAGCGTCGGAAGTTTTTACCACCTTCACGTCTCGCAACGTTTTTATATAAACAGGCGTTTGGTGCCGCAGCTAAACGCCGCCTCCCCCCCCCCCACTGCCTTTAGCGCGTCGGAAGAAGTTGCGTTTGCTTTACATATATGGTGATTGTAAAGGAGGAAAGAGACGCTTAATTCTTCAGCCCTTCAGGGAGCATGGCGCAGAACGCGCGTTTGTTCGCCGCCCTGCGTTCACTCCCCGTGAAAGCGCGCGTCCCTCGCGCCATTTCACTCGCACATACAGCGTCCGGCGCGCGGCGACGATTTCATCACCATTGACGTCATACGGAACCTCACCGCAATGACGACGCCGACGGCAGAAATCCGCTTTGGAGTGTCCATATAATTGCGACCGCAATAAAAGACAGCGCAAAGGAGACGAGGACGAAAAGAAGACAGGTACAACAGACGGGCGACGAAGACAGGTGCAGCAGACGAGCGCTACGTCTGTTGTACCTGTCTTATTTTCGTCGTCGTATTTCTTGCGCTGTTTTTTCTTCAAGTAATAACTGCAAATTGTTGCAGTTATGCTGCACTATGTTGCTGAAAAAGATCGAGTTGCGAACGTTCAAAGCTGTTTGAAGCCAGAAGGACGAAGTCAAGGCAAATCCACGTACAGGCAAGCCATCGTTCCTACATTACGCATCATTCCTTCATATGTTGGCTGAACTAGCATACTTTCAGCTGCCCTTGACCGTCAACTAGCGCGACAGAGTCTCTAGTAATTTTTTGCAAGAAACCCTGTGCACTCAACATCGCATCTCGCACGATACCTCGGGACTGCTGTCGCGCAGGTCAACGTCATCGAAGGGGCTCCGGTCTCCGTCGTCGTAGTCTTCGTCGTCGTCGCCGCATCCACTGCCGTCGACTAGCGCGGGACAGCCCTTGTCCGGCGAGCAGGCGGCCAGCGCTGAGGTCTCGGCCGTCTGACCGTCGTCGGTGGCGGCTAGCGTCGCCGCTTCCTCGGACTCGTGACCTCCACGCTGTGCCCGTCCCACCAGGCTGGCGGCCTCCATCCTGCTCTGCTCCGCCTCGACGCCCATCACTTGGCCCATGGCTGCGATCTGTTGCCTGTTCCTTAGCGCGATGACGACGATCCGGAAGGTGTCGATCTCAAGCCCTTATGATTCGAACGGCTCGTGGTGGCGCGCGCTGCGCTGCTCGCGACTTGCTTCGTCTTCTTTCGCCACCAATGCATATGCTTCGACACGTCGCCGGTTCATTATTCAAAGGAAAAAGATATTTAGAAGTACCCTTCCAAAACCTTGGCTTGAATTTGACTCTTCCGGTAATTCTTTCCTTTGGTGCTACCGTACTGCGTTACAGTCACATGGACGCTTGTGAAGCCCTCTGCAACTTTCTGCGCAAGACAAAAATAATTGCATGCTAAAATTGTTGTTTTTGCTGCTTATGCTCACAAAATTTTTACTGTACCACTTAGATATTTGATCCTACATATCTGTAACAGTATACATTTTAATTAACATATACAAGATACTTATTTCATTTGACCTTATTTTCCCCCAAAAAATCATAACAGTTTTTTCACCGCCCGATTCATGGCGTAACCGCCAGATTGGGCTGCGCCGTTTCACTATGGAAGAAGAACAAGGAATTCTTACTAAGAATGTAATTTTTCCTAAATACAGTTCCCTCTTTCCAACCCCTATTTCACGACACGATATCGCCTGATGACGTCGTGTGATAACGTCATCCCGTCAAACATGACGTCACGCGATCACGTCATTCTCAAGTGATGATGTCACCTGATGACGTCATGTGATATCGCTTGGAGAAGCAGCACACTGTGCACTTCCTGCTTTTTTGTGCTGTCACTGGGATCGGCCCATGATGCCGTAACGTGATTACATAATCACGTCAAGCGTCATGTGATCACGTGATGACACCAAAGGTCGCGTGATGACATCATCACGTCAAACGTTACGTTACGAGATAACGACATCGTCATGCGATGATATCGCCTGATGACGTAATCTGATGATGTCATCACGTCAAACGTGACGTCCCGCGATGGCGTCATCGTCAATTGATTATATGTCCTGTTGACGTCGTCTGATGCCTCTTGGAGAAGTAGCACACTGTGCACATCCCGCTTCTTTGCACTGTCTCCGGGATCGGCCAATGATGACGTAACGTGATTACGCAAGCACGCTAAACGTCACGTGATGACGTTATAGCAGCACCAGCAACGCGAAGAACTGTTGTCGACGCCGTCGGTGTTTTGTCCGCGTTTGCACCGAACGCGCGCGGCGTCCGTGACTGCTGCCGGTGCTTCTGGCGGCGGCTCGGAGGTCTTTGGCCAGATCAGCCTGGGCAGGTATTTCGTAGCGATGCCTTATGCCTTATTCTGTACTAGTCTTATCATCCACCGCTCACGGCCGGCTGATCCCGTTGATAACGTGAGCGGACCGTCGCTCTGACCATTGAGCAAGCGCGAAAAGCGCGAAAAGGCATTAACATCGGAAAGGCATCGCTACAAGATACCGGCCCATGCCCAACTGGACACTCGTCGAGCAGCGTCGGAAGTCTTTGCCACCTTCTCGCCTCGCAACGTTTCTATATAAATAAGTTTCTGTTGGTAGATAAGTGCTTACTCGTGCTTAAGCAACTGCTTTACGTGCAACACATGCACGATACATTTACAATATTGGTCACCATGGACTTTGGAAACTGCGACTTTGTGCTGACTACGGTGAGAATGGAATCCACCACGCCTTCGACGCCGTACGCATCCCAGGCGGTCTCGGCTTTCTCCTTCCGCCTTCCAAATTTCTGGCCAGCTGACCCCTCCCTCTGGCAAGTGCAAGTAAACTGCCAGTTTGTAACGGCCCGGATAACATCGCCGCTGCTACTACGTGATTCGGCCGCGGCGCTCACCGGCTACGGCGCTCACCGATCACGGCGCTCACTGATCCCGGCGCTCACCAGGCCACGGCGCTCACCGGCCACGGTCCAGTACACCGGCCACGGTATGAGCACGCCAGCAACAGTCCAGCACACCGGCCACAGTTCAGCACACCGGCCACGGTACGAGCACGCCGGCCACGTACGAGCATGCCGGCCATGGTACGACACCACCTCGATACGACACCGGCCACTGTACGACACCGGCCACGGTACGACACCGGCCACGGTACAACACCGGCCATGGTACAACACCATGATTCGTATCGTTCAGAGTCCCGACTTGCACCGGGCATTATCACCAGCCGGGAGACCATGTAGCAGCACCAGCAACACGCAGAACTGTTGTCGACGCCGCCGGCGTTTTTTCCGCGTTTGCACCGAACGCGCACGGCGTCCGTGACTGTTGCCGGTGCCTCTGGCGGCGGCTCGGAGGTTTTCGACAACTGATCAGAACTGGAGACACGTCGAGCAGCGTCGGAAGTCTTTGCCACCTTCTCGCCTCGCAACGTTTCTATATAAATAAGTTTCTGTTTGTAGATGTGAGCTTACTCGTGCTTAAGCAACTTCTTCACGTGCAACACATGGACGATACATCTACAACGTGATCATACCAAAGGTTGCGTGATGAAACAATCACGTCAAACGTTACGTAACGTGATAACGGCATCGTCACGTGACAATATCGCTTGATGACGAATTCTAATGACGTCATGTGATGCCTTTTGGAGAAGCAGCACACTGTGCGCTTCCCGTTTCTTCGCGCTGTCTCCGGGACTGGCCTAGATTTTTGTGTGAGCAAAGGTCGCGCACGCGCATCAACTAGAGGCTAACAACTTCACTATAAAATACAAATACAAAGACTACACATCGACCAACTCAGTAATGCACGTACCATTGAAGAGAACGGGATTGTGGCATCGGCGTGCAGCGGCAAGCGACGAATCAGCGAAGGGGCATGCTAGTGAGTATGACGTGGCATGTATGCGCAGTTTTAATAATTAAAGTAGTCAAGCTATAGGAAGCCCTATGGTGCGTTTCGGATAGCGTCGTACGGTAGGCCTTCTCTGGCGAGATCTCCACAACTCTGGAAACATTGGTGCATATAAGCCAGAACTATCGCCCCGTTTTGAGATGTACAAGAATAATCAGATTTGCGTGTCTTTTTGCGTTGCATTTTCTTTGAAGGTCAGTGCGAGAACTACACTGTAAGCCAAGAGATAAGATGGAAAAAAGCACTGAACCCTTAACTCAACATCGCATTGATTTATAAATGTCAGTACTTTGCACTCCTGTCTTGGTTTCCTCCGGTGCAGTTCTTGCGATGAAGTTGGAGGTATGGATTGCCAACACACCCAGCACATGTTTTTGTTTTTTAGGTAGCGAAGTGCCTTCCTGGCAGAGTGCGGGTAAAGACACCGTAGAACGTCAATGTATGTCTTGCGTCGCTGTGTGCAAACCAACACATTAGGAATGGTGCAATAGTCTCAGCATTTTCTCTAAGTGGACATGTCCCGAACCCCTATTAATCGTGTTTTGAAATTACAAATAAGACGAATTAGCGGCGTTTGCTTATTAACTAATTCGGCATTGTGATGTGTGCCGTGAGTGATTCCAGCCTCTAGAGACCATGCTACAATTAATGTTGTGCATGTTAATGTTGAGCTTATTTGTCGTGCAATGCGATGGCACACTAATATGTCGTGGCATCGTGCTATCTGCCACAGGCGAGTTTTAAAAGTCCTCCAAAGCCTGTAAAACAGTAAAAAAACAAAGAATACCTCTGGTGTATACGATTTACAGTAGGGGAATACTGTAATTTTATTGCGATAGCAATTATATGGACACTTCAACCGGATTTCTGCCGTCGCCGTCGCCGTGAGGTTCCCTATAGATAAAATCTTCGCCGCGCGCCGTATGCCTGAGCGGAAGCGTGCGCGGACGCACGCTATCACGGAGAGCGAACGCACTCAATCTCCCACGCGCAAGCAAGGAAGCGGGAAGCCAGCGCCGGAGGGAGCGGACGGGGGGGGGGGGGGGGGGAGGGCGCACTTCCTCTCTGCCAACAACCGCGCTCGTCGCTCGCTCGCACCGTCGCTTATCTCCACACGGCTCTGACCTTTATGCGCCGTGCATTCGCCGCTCAGTTTCCGTTGAAGCGATAGACCGCACGTACCTTCACCCGTTGGTGCGGCGTATGCGCTTGCTGCCAGCGTTTTGACAGTGGTTGTCTGCAGTCATTCAGTGTGATATATTCATGTTTGTTTGTGCGCGCTCACACCACGCTTGTTCAATCAGTTAGTAATAGTCGGGCCACATTTTCCAACGCACGCTACACATGCAATGCTGCCCGGGTCGGCAGTGCAGCGCTACAGGTGTGTCCCTTCGCACGCGCTGCCCACGGGAAGCGCTTCTCATCAACACCACCGTTTCACACGTGCCTTCTCGTAGTCATCGAGTCTCTCTTCATGTCGGTCTACTTACGCCGCAGCACACCTGCTTACTTAATCAGCTCATGTTTACTACAATTCATATTGCTACCAAAGCCGCTCACCTTACTTCGTATGACATTGCTGTGTTGCTATCGCATTCATTGCTTCGCCCTTAGGGCGAAACTGTGACATTTTTTTTAACCTATAGTGCAAGGTGCTGCCCCCACTGGTTTGCGTTATTGTTTGGGAATTCTGAGCACATGAAGGTTAAATTTGTCAAGAACCGGGGCAGAGGAGACGAGCGTAAAGAATAGCAATATCATCGCCCTGTTGGAAAATAATGAGAAGACGCATCCAACGTAGGTGATCCGACTTGAACGTATATTTTTCTTCAGAAAAATACCGCTTGGAGTCGGATCCGGTATTGAACATTGCAGTCCCCGCTACGGTGCCAGAGGCATAGAAAACTGCCGAACTGCCTTAGCGATAATTTTTTTTCCTCTCGAGTGAACGAGAAACGGACGACGTGCCGTATAAACTAAACAGGGAGAAAGAAGCGAATTCGAATTCGTCGCGTATGTGTAACAAGGAAACGTGCAGTTCCTGATACGAGAAACGGGGCCTTTTATTCTCTTCACTGCGTCTGTATGGGAGCGCGGTTTTCGCTCGCGAAAGCTGATTTATTGCACAGGAATTAGTAACGACATAATAAAGAAATCGTTGGACGTTTTCAGAGCGGGACGGATTCACTTACTTCTCTGTTGCGCTCCTGAAGGATGACCGACATATTAACGAATTAAGACATACGTACATGCATAAATATGTATGTACATAACCCACATACAGCTACAATCAGTCATATGTTCGACAACTGTGACAGCGGAAAGAAAATGTAGTCTGTACAAAACCCTGGAAGATTGTGATCAATAATGAATTCAAACAGAGCGTATCTAGCATCTAAACTGCACCCGCTGGTTGGCACAATTGCTTTGGCGTTCTGATGATTGATGAAATAGGCAGTGGAGTAAAGTCCAGGCGGCGGAGCAGGTGTCGTCCAAAAACAACTAGCTTTTTGCTTGTCACTGCCAGAACTTTAGATGTGTTTTAGCTGCGTTAGTAGTTAACGCTGAGCTGGACTGTTGAAAAATACAGTCACGATAAGTGTTAAACAGATCACTAATACAATACGTGGAATATTTTTAGGGCGTATTTCTCGAAAGAGGTGCAAGGCACGATATTTATGGCCATTCATTATGCTTTGCGTACTAGGCGGCAGAGAGCAGACTTCTGCGACCTTGCACAGTAACAGCCCGATCTCCAGCGAATCTGCTTCTTTGCATTAAGAATTTCAGTGGCTTGGTAATCATCACACACACTTTAAAACGTTGCCTGCATATGACTCGATCGTTTGCACTGTGCCTACATATAACACGTTCAAGCATTCAAGTACATTTGTTTCTTCTCTTTGCTTTCGCTTTTAGAGCTTTTTCATCATTTCATCGCACCTGCTCGCCCAGTTGTTCGTATTTCTGCTGAAGGAATTTTTAATCAAGGCTGTACTTCACCCACGAACTTTTTAGCTTGGCATGCACATCAGCCATAATGTTCCCCCATCGACCCGAATTTGATTTCGGTGGCCTATGGTTCTCCGAAGAAGGCGGGCTATATTCTACACTGTAATTGAATGAAACACTTTGAACTTCGCCCACACACTACCCCTAACCTTTCCCTATATAGAAAAAATAATATTAAGCAAGTGTTACACGTTTGTAAAACGTTAAGGCGAAAGCCGTTTAGTCGCTTGAGGACACCACAGGCGTTTCACATAACGCTTGATAGTATATAGAGAAAACGACGGTTAAGTAATTATTTGCAAAACTCCCAATTACTCCAGATTCGTTAACGTTTCTCCATGCATCGCGCATAACACACCCCCAATTTTCACCAAGTATGAACATGATGTGATATAGAGTCTTCTCTAGACGTTCGAAAACATAAGGGATAACAACCGCATAACGCATTCGAGCACGCGATGAATTACATCGGCTGTAATTACATCAGCTGTAATTTATGAACACACATGTGACTACGCATGCATGTTGGCTATAATGTGTGTGCCATCTCTCCACTCATCCCTCCTCCATATTTATTTTAACAACTTTCGTCCTGGTGGCACTACAG